>NW_027254769.1:0-182634 GCF_044704955.1 Pristiophorus japonicus
TATCTGGTACCTCAGTGTTAGTGTATCTGGTACCTCACTGTTAGTGTATCTGGTACCTCGCTGTTCCTGTATCTGGTACCTCACTGTTAGTGTATCTGGTACCTCGCTGTTAGTGTATCTGGTACCTCGCTGTTAGTGTATCTGGTACCTCGCTGTTAGTGTATCTGGTACCTTGCTTTGAGTGTATCTGGTACCTCGCTATTAGTGCATCTGGTAATTCACTGTTAGTGTATCTGGTACCTCACTGTTAGTGTATCTGGTACCTCGCTATTAGTTTATCTGGTTCCTCGCTATTAGTGTATCTGGTACCTCACTGTTCGTGGATCTGGTACCACGGTGTCAGTGTACCTGTTACCTCGCTGTTAGTGTATCTGATAACTCACTGTTAGTGTATCTGTACCTCAGTGTTAGTGTATCTGGTACCTCACTGTTAGTGTATCTGGAACCTCACTGTTAGTGTATCTGGTACCTCACTGTTAGTGTATCTGGTACCGCACTGTTAGTGTATCTGTACCTCACTGTTAGTGTATCTGGTACCTCACTGTTAGTGTATCTGGTACCGCACTGTTAGTGTACTGGTACCTCACTGTTAGTGTATCTGGTACCTCACTGTTAGTGTATCTGGTACCTCACTGTTAGTGTATCTGGTACCTCGCTGTTAGTGTATCTGGTACCTCGCTGTTAGTGTATCTGGTACCTCACTGTTAGTGTATCTGGTACCTCTCTGTTAGTGTATCTGGTACCTCGCTGTTAGTGTATCTGGTACCTCGCTGTTCGTGTATCTGGTACCTCGCTGTTAGTGTATCTGGTACCTCGCTGTTAGTGTATCTGGTACCTCGCTGTTAGTGTATCTGGTACCTCACTGTTAGTGTATCTGGTACCTCACTGTTAGTGTATCTGGTACCTCTCTGTTAGTGTATCTGGTACCTCGCTGTTAGTGTATCTGGTACCTCACTGTTAGTATATCTGGTACCTCAGTATTAGTGTATCTGGTACCTCACTGTTCGTGTATCTGGTACCTCGCTGTTAGTGTATCTGGTACCTCGCTGTTAGTGAATCTGGTACTTCACTGTTAGTGTATCTGGTACCTCACTGTTAGTGTATCTGGTACCTCACTGTTAGTGTATCTGGTACCTCACTGTTCGTGTATCTTGTACCTCACTGTTAGTGTATCTGGTACCTCACTGTTAGTGCATCTGGTACCTCGCTGTTAGTGTATCTGGTACATCGCTGTAAGTGTATCTGGTACCTCGCTGTTAGTGTATCTGGTACATCGCTGTTAGTGTATCTGGTACCTCACTGTTAGTGTATCTGGTACCTCACTGTTAGTGTATCTGGTACTTCACTGTTAGTGTATCTGGTACCTCACTTTTAGTGTATCTGGTACCTCACTGTTAGTGTATCTGGTACCTCACTCTTCGTGTATCTGGTCCCTCGCTGTTAGTGTATCTGGTACCTCACTCTTCGTGTATCTGGTACCTCGCTGTTAGTGTATCTTGTACCTCACTGTTAGTGTATCTGGTACCTCACTGTTAGTGTATCTGGTACCTCACTGTTAGTGTATCTGGTACCTCGCTGTTAGTGTATCTGGTACCTCACTGTTAGTGTATCTGGTACATCGCTGTAAGTGTATCTGGTACCTCACTGTTAGTGTATCTGGTACCTCACTGTTAGTGTATCTGGTACCTCATTGTTAGTGTATCTGGTACCTCACTGTTAGTGTATCTGGTACCTCATTGTTAGTGTATCTGGTACCTCACTGTTAGTGTATCTGGTACCTCATTGTTAGTGTATCTGGTACCTCGCTGTGAGTGTATCTGGTACCTCATTGTTAGTGTATCTGGTACCTCACTGTTAGTGTATCTGGTACCTCATTGTTAGTGTATCTGGTACCTCACTGTTAGTGTATCTGGTACCTCATTGTTAGTGTATCTGGTACCTCACTGTTAGTGTATCTGGTACCTCACTGTTAGTGTATCTGGTACCTCACTGTTAGTGTATCTGGTACCTCATTGTTAGTGTATCTGGTACCTCGCTGTGAGTGTATCTGGTACCTCACTGTTAGTGTATCTGGTACCTCGCTGTTAGTGTATTTGGTACCTCGCTCTTAGTGTATCTGGTACCTCGCTGTTAGTGTATCTGGTACCTCACTGTTAGTGTATCTTGTACCTCGCTGTGAGTGTATCTGGTACCTCGCTGTTAGTGTATCTGATAACTCACTGTTAGTGTATCTGTACCTCAGTGTTAGTGTATCTGGTACCGCACTGTTAGTGTATCTGGTACCTCAGTGTTAGTATATCTGGTACGTCACTGTTAGTGTATCTGGTACCTCGCTGTTCGTGTATCTGGTACATCACTGTTAGTGTATCTGGTACCTCGCTGTTAGTGTATCTGGTACCTCGCTGTTAGTGTATCTGGTACCTCACTGTTAGTGTATCTGGTACCTCGCTGTTAGTGTATCTGGTACCTCGCTGTTAGTGTATCTGCCACCTCACTGTTCGTGTATCTTGTACCTCACTGTTAGTGTATCTGGTACCTCACTGTTAGTGTATCTGGTCCCTCACTGTTAGTGCATCTGGTACCTCGCTGTTAGTGTATCTGGTACATCGCTGTTAGTGTATCTGGTACCTCGCTGTTTGTACATGTGGGTACCTCGCTGTTAGTGTCCCTGGTACCTCACTGTTAGTGTATCTGGTACCTCACTGTTAGTGTATCTGGTACCTCACTGTTAGTGTATCTGGTACCTCACTGTTAGTGTCCCTGGTACTTCCCTGTTAGTGTATCTGGTACCTCAATTTTAGTGTATCTGGTACCTCACTGTTAGTGTATCTGGTACCTCACTGTTCGTGTATCTGGTACCTCGCTGTTCGTGTATCTGGTACCTCGCTGTTTGTGTATCTGGTACCTCGCTGTTAGTGTATCTGATACCTCACTGTTAGTGTATCTGGTACCTGTACCTCACTGTTAGTGTATCTGGTACCTCACTGTTCATGTATCTGGTACCTCGCTGTTCGTGTATCTGGTACCTCGCTGTGAGTGTATCTGGTAACTCGCTGTTAGTGTATCTGGTACCTCGCTGTTAGTGTATCTGGTACCTCGCTGTTAGTGTATCTGGTACCTCACTGTTAGTGTATCTTGTACCTCGCTGTGAGTGTATCTGGTACCTCGCTGTTAGTGTATCTGTACCTCAGTGTTAGTGTATCTGGTACCGCACTGTTAGTGTATCTGGTACCTCAGTGTTAATGTATCTGGTACCTCACTGTTAGTGTATCTGCTACCTCACTGTTCGTGTATCTTGTACCTCACTGTTAGTGTATCTGGTACCTCACTGTTAGTGTATCTGGTCCCTCACTGTTAGTGCATCTGGTACCTCGCTGTTAGTGTATCTGGTACATCGCTGTAAGTGTATCTGGTACCTCGCTGTTAGTGTATCTGGTACATCGCTGTTAGTGTATCTGGTACCTCACTGTTAGTGTATCTGGTACCTCACTGTTAGTGTATCTGGTACTTCACTGTTAGTGTATCTGGTACCTCACTTTTAGTGTATCTGGTACCTCACTGTTAGTGTATCTGGTACCTCACTCTTCGTGTATCTGGTCCCTCGCTGTTAGTGTATCTGGTACCTCACTCTTCGTGTATCTGGTACCTCGCTGTTAGTGTATCTTGTACCTCACTGTTAGTGTATCTGGTACCTCACTGTTAGTGTATCTGGTACCTCACTGTTAGTGTATCTGGTACCTCGCTGTTAGTGTATCTGGTACCTCACTGTTAGTGTATCTGGTACATCGCTGTAAGTGTATCTGGTACCTCACTGTTAGTGTATCTGGTACCTCACTGTTAGTGTATCTGGTACCTCATTGTTAGTGTATCTGGTACCTCACTGTTAGTGTATCTGGTACCTCATTGTTAGTGTATCTGGTACCTCACTGTTAGTGTATCTGGTACCTCATTGTTAGTGTATCTGGTACCTCGCTGTGAGTGTATCTGGTACCTCATTGTTAGTGTATCTGGTACCTCACTGTTAGTGTATCTGGTACCTCATTGTTAGCGTATCTGGTACCTCACTGTTAGTGTATCTGGTACCTCATTGTTAGTGTATCTGGTACCTCACTGTTAGTGTATCTGGTACCTCACTGTTAGTGTATCTGGTACCTCACTGTTAGTGTATCTGGTACCTCATTGTTAGTGTATCTGGTACCTCGCTGTGAGTGTATCTGGTACCTCACTGTTAGTGTATCTGGTACCTCGCTGTTAGTGTATTTGGTACCTCGCTCTTAGTGTATCTGGTACCTCGCTGTTAGTGTATCTGGTACCTCACTGTTAGTGTATCTTGTACCTCGCTGTGAGTGTATCTGGTACCTCGCTGTTAGTGTATCTGATAACTCACTGTTAGTGTATCTGTACCTCAGTGTTAGTGTATCTGGTACCGCACTGTTAGTGTATCTGGTACCTCAGTGTTAGTATATCTGGTACGTCACTGTTAGTGTATCTGGTACCTCGTTGTTCGTGTATCTGGTACATCACTGTTAGTGTATCTGGTACCTCGCTGTTAGTGTATCTGGTACCTCGCTGTTAGTGTATCTGGTACCTCACTGTTAGTGTATCTGGTACCTCGCTGTTAGTGTATCTGGTACCTCGCTGTTAGTGTATCTGCCACCTCACTGTTCGTGTATCTTGTACCTCACTGTTAGTGTATCTGGTACCTCACTGTTAGTGTATCTGGTCCCTCACTGTTAGTGCATCTGGTACCTCGCTGTTAGTGTATCTGGTACATCGCTGTTAGTGTATCTGGTACCTCGCTGTTTGTACATGTGGGTACCTCGCTGTTAGTGTCCCTGGTACCTCACTGTTAGTGTATCTGGTACCTCACTGTTAGTGTATCTGGTACCTCACTGTTAGTGTATCTGGTACCTCACTGTTAGTGTCCCTGGTACTTCCCTGTTAGTGTATCTGGTACCTCAATTTTAGTGTATCTGGTACCTCACTGTTAGTGTATCTGGTACCTCACTGTTCGTGTATCTGGTACCTCGCTGTTCGTGTATCTGGTACCTCGCTGTTTGTGTATCTGGTACCTCGCTGTTAGTGTATCTGATACCTCACTGTTAGTGTATCTGGTACCTGTACCTCACTGTTAGTGTATCTGGTACCTCACTGTTCATGTATCTGGTACCTCGCTGTTCGTGTATCTGGTACCTCGCTGTTAGTGTATCTGGTACCTCGCTGTTAGTGTATCTGATACCTCACTGTTAGTGTATCTGGTACCTCGCTGTTAGTGTATCTGGTACCTCGCTGTTAGTGTATCTGGTACCTCACTGTTAGTGTATCTGGTACCTCTCTGTTAGTGTATCTGGTACCTCGCTGTTAGTGTATCTGGTACCTCACTGTTCGTGTATCTGGTACCTCGCTGTTAGTGTATCTGGTACCTCGCTGTTAGTGTATCTTGTACCTCGCTGTTAGTGTATCTGGTACCTCGCTGTTAGTGTATCTGGTACCTCACTGTTAGTATATCTGGTACCTCAGTATTAGTGTATCTGGTACCTCACTGTTCGTGTATCTGGTACCTCGCTGTTAGTGTATCTGGTACCTCGCTGTTAGTGAATCTGGTACCTCGCTGTTAGTGTATCTGGTACCTCAGTGTTAGTGTATCTGGTACCTCAGTGTTAGTGTATCTGGTACCTCACTGTTAGTGTATCTGGTACCTCGCTGTGAGTGTATCTGGTACCTCACTGTTAGTGTATCTGGTACCTCACTTTTAGTGAATCTGGTACCACACTGTTAGTGTATCTGGTACCTCACTGTTAGTGTATCTGGTACCTCACTGTTAGTGTATCTGGTACCTCACTGTTAGTGTATCTGGTACCTCACTGTTAGTGTATCTGGTACCTCGCTGTGAGTGTATCTGGTACCTCACTGTTAGTGTATATGGTACCTCACTGTTAGTGTATCTGGTACCTCACTGTTAGTGTCCCTGGTACTTCAATGTTAGTATATCTGGTACCTCACTGTTAGTGTATCTGGTACATCGCTGTAAGTGTATCTGGTACCTCACTGTTAGTGTATCTGGTACCTCACTGTTAGTGTATCTGGTACCTCACTGTTAGTGTATCTGGTACCTCACTGTTAGTGTCCCTGGTACTTCAATGTTAGTATATCTGGTACCTCACTGTTAGTGTATCTGGTACCTCACTGTTAGTGTATCTGGTACCTCGCTGTTAGTGTATCTGGTACCTCGCTGTTAGTGTATCTGGTACCTCACTGTTAGTGTATCTGGTACCTCACTGTTAGTATATCTGGTACCTCACTGTTAGTGTATCTGGTACATCGCTGTAAGTGTATCTGGTACCTCACTGTTAGTGTATCTGGTACCTCACTGTTAGTGTATCTGGTACCTCACTGTTAGTGTATCTGGTACCTCTCTGTTAGTGTATCTGGTACATAGAAACATAGAAAATAGGTGCAGGAGTAGGCCATTCAGCCCTTCTAGCCTGCACCGCCATTCAATGAGTTCATGACTGAACATGAAACTTCAGTACCCCCTTCCTGCTTTCTCGCCATACCCCTTGATCCCCCGAGTAGTAAGGACTTCATCTAACTCCCTTTTGAATATATTTAGTGAATTGGCCTCAACTACTTTCTGTGGTAGAGAATTCCACAGGTTCACCACTCTCTGGGTGAAGAAGTTTCTCCTCATTTCGTTCCTAAATGGCTTACCCTTATCCTCAGACTGTGACCCCTGGTTCTGGACTTCCCCAACATTGGGAACATTCTTTCTGCATCTAACCTGTCTAAACCCGTCAGAATTTTAAACGTTTCTATGAGGTCCCCTCTCATTCTTATCTGGTACCTCACTGTTAGTGTATCTGGTACCTCGCTGTGAGTGTATCTGGTAACTCGCTGTGAGTGTATCTGGTACCTCGCTGTTAGTGTATCTGGTACCTCGCTGTTAGTGTATTTGGTACCTCGCTGTTAGTGTATCTGGTACCTCATTGTTAGTGTATCTGGTACCTCGCTCTTCGTGTATCTGGTACATCACTGTTAGTGTATCTGGTACCTCGCTGTTCGTGTATCTGGTACCTCGCTGTTTGTGTATCTGGTACCTCACTGTTAGTGTATCTGATACCTCGCTGTTAGTGTATCTCGTACCTGGCTGTTAGTGTATCTGGTACCTCACTGTTAGTATATCTGGTACCTCAGTATTAGTGTATCTGGTACCTCACTGTTCGTGTATCTGGTACCTCGCTGTTAGTGTATCTGGTACCTCGCTGTTAGTGAATCTGGTACCTCGCTGTTAGTGTATCTGTACCTCAGTGTTAGTGTATCTGGTACCGCACTGTTAGTGTATCTGGTACCTCAGTGTTAATGTATCTGGTACCTCACTGTTAGTGTATCTGGTACCTCGCTGTTCGTGTATCTGGTACATCACTGTTAGTGTATCTGGTACCTCGCTGTTAGTGTATCTGGTACCTCGCTGTTAGTGTATCTGGTACCTCACTGTTAGTGTATCTGGTACCTCGCTGTTAGTGTATCTGGTACCTCACTGTTAGTGTATCTGGTACTTCACTGTTAGTGTATCTGGTACCTCACTGTTAGTGTATCTGGTACCTCACTGTTAGTGTATCTGGTACCTCACTGTTAGTGTATCTGCTACCTCACTGTTCGTGTATCTTGTACCTCACTGTTAGTGTATCTGGTACCTCACTGTTAGTGTATCTGGTCCCTCACTGTTAGTGCATCTGGTACCTCGCTGTTAGTGTATCTGGTACATCGCTGTAAGTGTATCTGGTACCTCGCTGTTAGTGTATCTGGTACATCGCTGTTAGTGTATCTGGTACCTCACTGTTAGTGTATCTGGTACCTCACTGTTAGTGTATCTGGTACTTCACTGTTAGTGTATCTGGTACCTCACTTTTAGTGTATCTGGTACCTCACTGTTAGTGTATCTGGTACCTCACTCTTCGTGTATCTGGTACCTCGCTGTTAGTGTATCTGGTACCTCACTCTTCGTGTATCTGGTACCTCGCTGTTAGTGTATCTTGTACCTCACTGTTAGTGTATCTGGTACCTCACTGTTAGTGTATCTGGTACCTCACTGTTAGTGTATCTGGTACCTCGCTGTTAGTGTATCTGGTACCTCACTGTTAGTGTATCTGGTACATCGCTGTAAGTGTATCTGGTACCTCACTGTTAGTGTATCTGGTACCTCATTGTTAGTGTATCTGGTACCTCACTGTTAGTGTATCTGGTACCTCATTGTTAGTGTATCTGGTACCTCACTGTTAGTGTATCTGGTACCTCATTGTTAGTGTATCTGGTACCTCGCTGTGAGTGTATCTGGTACCTCATTGTTAGTGTATCTGGTACCTCACTGTTAGTGTATCTGGTACCTCATTGTTAGTGTATCTGGTACCTCACTGTTAGTGTATCTGGTACCTCATTGTTAGTGTATCTGGTACCTCACTGTTAGTGTATCTGGTACCTCACTGTTAGTGTATTTGGTACCTCGCTCTTAGTGTATCTGGTACCTCGCTGTTAGTGTATCTGGTACCTCACTGTTAGTGTATCTTGTACCTCGCTGTGAGTGTATCTGGTACCTCGCTGTTAGTGTATCTGATAACTCACTGTTAGTGTATCTGTACCTCAGTGTTAGTGTATCTGGTACCGCACTGTTAGTGTATCTGGTACCTCAGTGTTAGTATATCTGGTACGTCACTGTTAGTGTATCTGGTACCTCGCTGTTCGTGTATCTGGTACATCACTGTTAGTGTATCTGGTACCTCGCTGTTAGTGTATCTGGTACCTCGCTGTTAGTGTATCTGGTACCTCACTGTTAGTGTATCTGGTACCTCGCTGTTAGTGTATCTGGTACCTCGCTGTTAGTGTATCTGCCACCTCACTGTTCGTGTATCTTGTACCTCACTGTTAGTGTATCTGGTACCTCACTGTTAGTGTATCTGGTCCCTCACTGTTAGTGCATCTGGTACCTCGCTGTTAGTGTATCTGGTACATCGCTGTTAGTGTATCTGGTACCTCGCTGTTTGTACATGTGGGTACCTCGCTGTTAGTGTATCTGGTACCTCACTGTTAGTGTATCTGGTACCTCACTGTTAGTGTATCTGGTACCTCACTGTTAGTGTATCTGGTACCTCACTGTTAGTGTCCCTGGTACTTCCCTGTTAGTGTATCTGGTACCTCAATTTTAGTGTATCTGGTACCTCACTGTTAGTGTATCTGGTACCTCACTGTTCGTGTATCTGGTACCTCGCTGTTCGTGTATCTGGTACCTCGCTGTTTGTGTATCTGGTACCTCGCTGTTAGTGTATCTGATACCTCACTGTTAGTGTATCTGGTACCTGTACCTCACTGTTAGTGTATCTGGTACCTCACTGTTCGTGTATCTGGTACCTCGCTGTTCGTGTATCTGGTACCTCGCTGTTAGTGTATCTGGTACCTCGCTGTTAGTGTATCTGATACCTCACTGTTAGTGTATCTGGTACCTCGCTGTTAGTGTATCTGGTACCTCGCTGTTAGTGTATCTGGTACCTCACTGTTAGTGTATCTGGTACCTCTCTGTTAGTGTATCTGGTACCTCGCTGTTAGTGTATCTGGTACCTCACTGTTCGTGTATCTGGTACCTCGCTGTTAGTGTATCTGGTACCTCGCTGTTAGTGTATCTGGTACCTCGCTGTTAGTGTATCTGGTACCTCGCTGTTAGTGTATCTGGTACCTCACTGTTAGTATATCTGGTACCTCAGTATTAGTGTATCTGGTACCTCACTGTTCGTGTATCTGGTACCTCGCTGTTAGTGTATCTGGTACCTCGCTGTTAGTGAATCTGGTACCTCGCTGTTAGTGTATCTGGTACCTCACTGTTAGTGTATCTGGTACCTCAGTGTTAGTGTATCTGGTACCTCACTGTTAGTGTATCTGGTACCTCGCTGTGAGTGTATCTGGTACCTCACTGTTAGTGTATCTGGTACCTCACTTTTAGTGAATCTGGTACCACACTGTTAGTGTATCTGGTACCTCACTGTTAGTGTATCTGGTACCTCACTGTTAGTGTATCTGGTACCTCACTGTTAGTGTATCTGGTACCTCACTGTTAGTGTATCTGGTACCTCACTGTTAGTGTATCTGGTACCTCGCTGTGAGTGTATCTGGTACCTCACTGTTAGTGTATCTGGTACCTCACTGTTAGTGTATCTGGTACCTCACTGTTAGTGTCCCTGGTACTTCAATGTTAGTATATCTGGTACCTCACTGTTAGTGTATCTGGTACATCGCTGTAAGTGTATCTGGTACCTCACTGTTAGTGTATCTGGTACCTCACTGTTAGTGTATCTGGTACCTCACTGTTAGTGTATCTGGTACCTCACTGTTAGTGTCCCTGGTACTTCAATGTTAGTATTTCTGGTACCTCACTGTTAGTGTATCTGGTACCTCACTGTTAGTGTATCTGGTACCTCACTGTTAGTGTATCTGGTACCTCACTGTTAGTGTATCTGGTACCTCGCTGTTAGTGTATCTGGTACCTCGCTGTTAGTGTATCTGGTACCTCACTGTTAGTGTATCTGGTACCTCACTGTTAGTATATCTGGTACCTCACTGTTAGTGTATCTGGTACATCGCTGTAAGTGTATCTGGTACCTCACTGTTAGTGTATCTGGTACCTCACTGTTAGTGTATCTGGTACCTCACTGTTAGTGTATCTGGTACCTCTCTGTTAGTGTATCTGGTACATAGAAACATAGAAAATAGGTGCAGGAGTAGGCCATTCAGCCCTTCTAGCCTGCACCGCCATTCAATGAGTTCATGACTGAACATGAAACTTCAGTACCCCCTTCCTGCTTTCTCGCCATACCCCTTGATCCCCCGAGTAGTAAGGACTTCATCTAACTCCCTTTTGAATATATTTAGTGAATTGGCCTCAACTACTTTCTGTGGTAGAGAATTCCACAGGTTCACCACTCTCTGGGTGAAGAAGTTTCTCCTCATCTCGTTCCTAAATGGCTTACCCTTATCCTCAGACTGTGACCCCTGGTTCTGGACTTCCCCAACATTGGGAACATTCTTTCTGCATCTAACCTGTCTAAACCCGTCAGAATTTTAAACGTTTCTATGAGGTCCCCTCTCATTCTTATCTGGTACCTCACTGTTAGTGTATCTGGTACCTCGCTGTGAGTGTATCTGGTAACTCGCTGTGAGTGTATCTGGTACCTCACTGTTAGTGTATCTGGTACCTCACTGTTAGTGTATCTGGTACCTCGCTGTGAGTGTATCTGGTAACTCGCTGTGAGTGTATCTGGTACCTCGCTGTTAGTGTATCTGGTACCTCGCTGTTAGTGTATTTGGTACCTCGCTGTTAGTGTATCTGGTACCTCACTGTTAGTGTATCTGTTACCTCGCTGTTAGTGTATCTGGTACCTCATTGTTAGTGTATCTGGTACCTCGCTCTTCGTGTATCTGGTACATCACTGTTAGTGTATCTGGTACCTCGCTGTTCGTGTATCTGGTACCTCGCTGTTTGTGTATCTGGTACCTCACTGTTAGTGTATCTGATACCTCGCTGTTAGTGTATCTCGTACCTGGCTGTTAGTGTATCTGGTACCTCACTGTTAGTATATCTGGTACCTCACTGTTAGTGTATCTGGTACCTCGCTGTGAGTGTATCTGGTAACTCGCTGTTAGTGTATCTGGTACCTCGCTGTTAGTGTATCTGATAACTCACTGTTAGTGTATCTGTACCTCAGTGTTAGATTATCTGGTACCGCACTGTTAGTGTATCTGGTACCTCAGTGTTAGTGTATCTGGTACCTCACTGTTAGTGTATCTGGTACCTCGCTGTTCGTGTATCTGGTACATCACTGTTAGTGTATCTGGTACCTCGCTGTTAGTGTATCTGGTACCTCGCTGTTAGTGTATCTGGTACCTCACTGTTAGTGTATCTGGTACCTCGCTGTTAGTGTATCTGCTACCTCACTGTTAGTGTATCTGGTACCTCACTGTTCGTGTATCTTGTACCTCACTGTTAGTGTATCTGGTACCTCACTGTTAGTGTATCTGGTACATCGCTGTTAGTGTATCTGGTACATCGCTGTTAGTGTATCTGGTACCTCGCTGTTAGTATATGTGGTACCTCGCTGTTAGTGTCCCTGGTACCTCACTGTTAGTGTATCTGGTACCTCACTGTTAGTGTATCTGGTACCTCACTGTTAGTGTATCTGGTACCTCACTGTTAGTGTATCTTGTACCTCGCTGTGAGTGTATCTGGTACCTCGCTGTTAGTGTATCTGATAACTCACTGTTAGTGTATCTGTACCTCAGTGTTAGTGTATCTGGTACCGCACTGTTAGTGTATCTGGTACCTCAGTGTTAGTGTATCTGGTACCTCGCTGTTAGTGTATCTGGTACCTCACTGTTAGTGTATCTGGTACCTCGCTGTTAGTGTATCTGCTACCTCACTGTTAGTGTATCTGGTACCTCACTGTTCGTGTATCTTGTACCTCACTGTTAGTGTATCTGGTACCTCACTGTTAGTGTATCTGGTACATCGCTGTTAGTGTATCTGGTACATCGCTGTTAGTGTATCTGGTACCTCGCTGTTAGTATATGTGGTACCTCGCTGTTAGTGTCCCTGGTACCTCACTGTTAGTGTATCTGGTACCTCACTGTTAGTGTATCTGGTACCTCACTGTTAGTGTATCTGGTACCTCACTGTTAGTGTATCTTGTACCTCGCTGTGAGTGTATCTGGTACCTCGCTGTTAGTGTATCTGATAACTCACTGTTAGTGTATCTGTACCTCAGTGTTAGTGTATCTGGTACCGCACTGTTAGTGTATCTGGTACCTCAGTGTTAGTGTATCTGGTACCTCACTGTTAGTGTATCTGGTACCTCACTGTTAGTGTATCTGGTACCTCGCTGTTCGTGTATCTGGTACATCACTGTTAGTGTATCTGGTACCTCACTGTTAGTGTCCCTGGTACTTCACTGTTAGTGTATCTGGTACCTCACTTTTAGTGTATCTGGTACCTCACTGTTAGTGTATCTGGTACCTCACTCTTCGTATATCTGGTACCTCGCTGTTAGTGTATCTGGTACCTCACTCTTCGTGTATCTGGTACCTCGCTGTTAGTGTATCTTGTAACTCACTGTTGGTGTATCTGGTACCTCACTGTTAGTGTATCTGGTACCTCACTGTTAGTGTATCTGGTACCTCGCTGTTAGTGTATCTGGTACCTCACTGTTAGTGTATCTGGTACATCGCTGTAAGTGTATCTGGTACCTCACTGTTAGTGTATCTGGTACCTCACTGTTAGTGTATCTGGTACCTCATTGTTAGTGTATCTGGTACCTCACTGTTAGTGTATCTGGTACCTCATTGTTAGTGTATCTGGTACCTCACTGTTAGTGTATCTGGTACCTCACTGTTAGTGTATCTGGTACCTCATTGTTAGTGTATCTGGTACCTCACTGTTAGTGTATCTGGTACCTCACTGTTAGTGTATCTGGTACCTCACTGTTAGTGTATCTGGTACCTCACTGTTAGTGTATCTGGTACCTCTCTGTTAGTGTATCTGGTACATAGAAACAGAGAAAATAGGTGCAGGAGTAGGCCATTCAGCCCTTCTAGCCTGCACCGCCAGTCAATGAGTTCATGACTGAACATGAAACTTCAGTACCCCCTTCCTGCTTTCTCGCCATACCCCTTGATCCCCCGAGTAGTAAGGACTTCATCTAACTCCCTTTTGAATATATTTAGTGAATTGGCCTCAACTACTTTCTGTGGTAGAGAATTCCACAGGTTCACCACTCTCTGGGTGAAGACGTTTCTCCTCATCTCGTTCCTAAATGGCTTACCCCTTATCCTCAGACTGTGACCCCTGGTTCTGGACTTCCCCAACATTGGGAACATTCTTTCTGCATCTAACCTGTCTAAACCCGTCAGAATTTTAAACGTTTCTATGAGGTCCCCACTCATTCTTATCTGGTACCTCACTGTTAGTGTATCTGGTACCTCGCTGTGAGTGTATCTGGTAACTCGCTGTGAGTGTATCTGGTACCTCGCTGTTAGTGTATCTGGTACCTCGCTGTTAGTGTATTTGGTACCTCACTGTTAGTGTATCTGGTACCTCACTTTTAGTGTATCTGTTACCTCGCTGTTAGTGTATCTGGTACCTCGCTGTTAGTGTATCTGGTACCTCACTGTTAGTGTATCTGTTACCTCGCTGTTAGTGTATCTGGTACCTCGCTGTTAGTGTCCCTGGTACCTCGCTGTTAGTATATCTGGTACCTCACTGTTAGTGTATCTGGTACATCGCTGTAAGTGTATCTGGTACCTCGCTGTAAGTGTATCTGATACCTCGCTGTTAGTGTATTTCGTACCTGGCTGTTAGTGTATCTGGTACCTCAGTGTTAGTGTATCTGGTACCGCACTGTTAGTGTATCTGGTACCTCAGTGTTAGTGTATCTGCTACCTCACTGTTCGTGTATCTTGTACCTCACTGTTAGTGTATCTGTTACCTCACTGTTAGTGTATCTGGTCCCTCACTGTTAGTGCATCTGGTACCTCGCTGTTAGTGTATCTGGTACCTCACTGTTAGTGTATCTTGTACCTCGCTGTGAGTGTATCTGGTACCTCGCTGTTAGTGTATCTGATAACTCACTGTTAGTGTATCTGGTACCGCACTGTTAGTGTATCTGGTACCTCAGTGTTAGTGTATCTGGTACCTCATTGTTAGTGTATCTGGTACCTCGCTCTTCGTGTATCTGGTACATCACTGTTAGTGTATCTGGTACCTCGCTGTTCATGTATCTGGTACCTCGCTGTTTGTGTATCTGGTACCTCACTGTTAGTGTATCTGATACCTCGCTGTTAGTGTATCTCGTACCTGGCTGTTAGTGTATCTGGTACCTCACTGTTAGTATATCTGGTACCTCACTGTTAGTGTATCTGGTACCTCGCTGTGAGTGTATCTGGTACCTCGCTGTGAGTGTATCTGGTAACTCGCTGTTAGTGTATCTGGTACCTCGCTGTTAGTGTATCTGGTACCTCGCTGTTAGTGTATCTGGTACCTCACTGTTAGTGTATCTTGTACCTCGCTGTGAGTGTATCTGGTACCTCGCTGTTAGTGTATCTGATAACTCACTGTTAGTGTATCTGTACCTCAGTGTTAGTGTATCTGGTACCTCACTGTTAGTGTATCTGGTACCTCAGTGTTAGTGTATCTGGTACCTCACTGTTAGTGTATCTGGTACCTCGCTGTTCGTGTATCTGGTACATCACTGTTAGTGTATCTGGTACCTCGCTGTTAGTGTATCTGGTACCTCGCTGTTAGTGTATCTGGTACCTCACTGTTAGTGTATCTGGTACCTCACTGTTAGTGTCCCTGGTACTTCACTGTTAGTGTATCTGGTACCTCACTTTTAGTGTATCTGGTACCTCACTGTTAGTGTATCTGGTACCTCACTCTTCGTGTATCTGGTACCTCGCTGTTAGTGTATCTTGTACCTCACTGTTAGTGTATCTGGTACCTCACTGTTAGTGTATCTGGTACCTCACTGTTAGTGTATCTGATACCTCGCTGTTAGTGTATCTCGTACCTGGCTGTTAGTGTATCTGGTACCTCACTGTTAGTATATCTGGTACCTCACTGTTAGTGTATCTGGTACCTCGCTGTGAGTGTATCTGGTACCTCGCTGTGAGTGTATCTGGTAACTCGCTGTTAGTGTATCTGGTACCTCGGTGTTAGTGTATCTGGTACCTCACTGTTAGTGTATCTTGTACCTCGCTGTGAGTGTATCTGGTACCTCGCTGTTAGTGTATCTGATAACTCACTGTTAGTGTATCTGTACCTCAGTGTTAGTGTATCTGGTACCTCATTGTTAGTGTATCTGGTACCTCAGTGTTAGTGTATCTGGTACCTCACTGTTAGTGTATCTGGTACCTCGCTGTTCGTGTATCTGGTACATCACTGTTAGTGTATCTGGTACCTCGCTGTTAGTGTATCTGGTACCTCGCCGTTAGTGTATCTGGTACCTCACTGTTAGTGTATCTGGTACCTCGCTGTTAGTGTATCTGGTACCTCGCTGTTAGTGTATCTGCTACCTCACTGTTCGTGTATCTTGTACCTCACTGTTAGTGTATCTGGTACCTCACTGTTAGTGTATCTGGTCCCTCACTGTTAGTGCATCTGGTACCTCGCTGTTAGTGTATCTGGTACATCGCTGTTAGTGTATCTGGTACCTCGCTGTTAGTATATGTGGTACCTCGCTGTTAGTGTCCCTGGTACCTCACTGTTAGTGTATCTGGTACCTCACTGTTAGTGTATCTGGTACCTCACTGTTAGTGTATCTGGTACCTCACTGTTAGTGTATCTGGTACATCGCTGTTAGTGTATCTGGTACCTCACTGTTAGTGCATCTGGTACCTCACTGTTAGTGTATCTGGTACCTCACTGTTAGTGTATCTGGTACCTCACTGTTAGTGTATCTGGTACCTCACTGTTAGTGTATCTGGTACCTCGCTGTTAGTGTATCTGGTACCTCACTGTTAGTGTATCTGGTACCTCGCTGTTAGTGTATCTTGTAACTCACTGTTAGTGTATCTGGTACCTCACTGTTAGTGTATCTGGTACCTCACTGTTAGTGTATCTGGTACCTCGCTGTTAGTGTATCTGGTACCTCACTGTTAGTGTATCTGGTACATCGCTGTAAGTGTATCTGGTACCTCACTGTTAGTGTATCTGGTACCTCACTGTTAGTGTATCTGGTACCTCATTGTTAGTGTATCTGGTACCTCACTGTTAGTGTATCTGGTACCTCATTGTTAGTGTATCTGGTACCTCACTGTTAGTGTATCTGGTACCTCATTGTTAGTGTATCTGGTACCTCGCTGTGAGTGTATCTGGTACCTCATTGTTAGTGTATCTGGAACCTCACTGTTAGTGTATCTGGTACCTCATTGTTAGTGTATCTGGTACCTCACTGTTAGTGTATCTGGTACCTCGCTGTTAATGTATCTGGTACCTCACTGTTAGTGTATCTGGTACCTCACTGTTAGTGTATCTGGTACCTCACTGTTAGTGTATCTGGTACCTCATTGTTAGTGTATCTGGTACCTCACTGTTAGTGTATCTGGTACCTCACTGTTAGTGTATCTGGTACCTCACTGTTAGTGTATCTGGTACCTCACTGTTAGTGTATCTGGTACCTCTCTGTTAGTGTATCTGGTACATAGAAACAGAGAAAATAGGTGCAGGAGTAGGCCATTCAGCCCTTCTAGCCTGCACCGCCAGTCAATGAGTTCATGACTGAACATGAAACTTCAGTACCCCCTTCCTGCTTTCTCGCCATACCCCTTGATCCCCCGAGTAGTAAGGACTTCATCTAACTCCCTTTTGAATATATTTAGTGAATTGGCCTCAACTACTTTCTGTGGTAGAGAATTCCACAGGTTCACCACTCTCTGGGTGAAGACGTTTCTCCTCATCTCGTTCCTAAATGGCTTACCCCTTATCCTCAGACTGTGACCCCTGGTTCTGGACTTCCCCAACATTGGGAACATTCTTTCTGCATCTAACCTGTCTAAACCCGTCAGAATTTTAAACGTTTCTATGAGGTCCCCACTCATTCTTATCTGGTACCTCACTGTTAGTGTATCTGGTACCTCGCTGTGAGTGTATCTGGTAACTCGCTGTGAGTGTATCTGGTACCTCGCTGTTAGTGTATCTGGTACCTCGCTGTTAGTGTATTTGGTACCTCACTGTTAGTGTATCTGGTACCTCACTTTTAGTGTATCTGTTACCTCGCTGTTAGTGTATCTGGTACCTCGCTGTTAGTGTATCTGGTACCTCACTGTTAGTGTATCTGTTACCTCGCTGTTAGTGTATCTGGTACCTCGCTGTTAGTGTCCCTGGTACCTCGCTGTTAGTATATCTGGTACCTCACTGTTAGTGTATCTGGTACATCGCTGTAAGTGTATCTGGTACCTCGCTGTAAGTGTATCTGATACCTCGCTGTTAGTGTATTTCGTACCTGGCTGTTAGTGTATCTGGTACCTCAGTGTTAGTGTATCTGGTACCGCACTGTTAGTGTATCTGGTACCTCAGTGTTAGTGTATCTGCTACCTCACTGTTCGTGTATCTTGTACCTCACTGTTAGTGTATCTGTTACCTCACTGTTAGTGTATCTGGTCCCTCACTGTTAGTGCATCTGGTACCTCGCTGTTAGTGTATCTGGTACCTCACTGTTAGTGTATCTTGTACCTCGCTGTGAGTGTATCTGGTACCTCGCTGTTAGTGTATCTGATAACTCACTGTTAGTGTATCTGGTACCGCACTGTTAGTGTATCTGGTACCTCAGTGTTAGTGTATCTGGTACCTCATTGTTAGTGTATCTGGTACCTCGCTCTTCGTGTATCTGGTACATCACTGTTAGTGTATCTGGTACCTCGCTGTTCGTGTATCTGGTACCTCGCTGTTTGTGTATCTGGTACCTCACTGTTAGTGTATCTGGTACCTCGCTGTTAGTGTATCTCGTACCTGGCTGTTAGTGTATCTGGTACCTCACTGTTAGTATATCTGGTACCTCACTGTTAGTGTATCTGGTACCTCGCTGTGAGTGTATCTGGTACCTCGCTGTGAGTGTATCTGGTAACTCGCTGTTAGTGTATCTGGTACCTCGCTGTTAGTGTATCTGGTACCTCGCTGTTAGTGTATCTGGTACCTCACTGTTAGTGTATCTTGTACCTCGCTGTGAGTGTATCTGGTACCTCGCTGTTCGTGTATCTGGTACATCACTGTTAGTGTATCTGGTACCTCGCTGTTAGTGTATCTGGTACCTCGCTGTTAGTGTATCTGGTACCTCACTGTTAGTGTATCTGGTACCTCACTGTTAGTGTCCCTGGTACTTCACTGTTAGTGTATCTGGTACCTCACTTTTAGTGTATCTGGTACCTCACTGTTAGTGTATCTGGTACCTCACTCTTCGTGTATCTGGTACCTCGCTGTTAGTGTATCTTGTACCTCACTGTTAGTGTATCTGGTACCTCACTGTTAGTGTATCTGGTACCTCACTGTTAGTGTATCTGATACCTCGCTGTTAGTGTATCTCGTACCTGGCTGTTAGTGTATCTGGTACCTCACTGTTAGTATATCTGGTACCTCACTGTTAGTGTATCTGGTACCTCGCTGTGAGTGTATCTGGTACCTCACTGTTAGTGTATCTGGTACCTCGCTGTTCGTGTATCTGGTACATCACTGTTAGTGTATCTGGTACCTCGCTGTTAGTGTATCTGGTACCTCGCCGTTAGTGTATCTGGTACCTCACTGTTAGTGTATCTGGTACCTCGCTGTTAGTGTATCTGGTACCTCGCTGTTAGTGTATCTGCTACCTCACTGTTCGTGTATCTTGTACCTCACTGTTAGTGTATCTGGTACCTCACTGTTAGTGTATCTGGTCCCTCACTGTTAGTGCATCTGGTACCTCGCTGTTAGTGTATCTGGTACATCGCTGTTAGTGTATCTGGTACCTCGCTGTTAGTATATGTGGTACCTCGCTGTTAGTGTCCCTGGTACCTCACTGTTAGTGTATCTGGTACCTCACTGTTAGTGTATCTGGTACCTCACTGTTAGTGTATCTGGTACATCGCTGTTAGTGTATCTGGTACCTCACTGTTAGTGCATCTGGTACCTCACTGTTAGTGTATCTGGTACCTCACTGTTAGTGTATCTGGTACCTCACTTTTAGTGTATCTGGTACCTCACTGTTAGTGTATCTGGTACCTCGCTGTTAGTGTATCTGGTACCTCACTGTTAGTGTATCTGGTACCTCACTGTTAGTGTATCTGGTACCTCACTGTTAGTGTCCCTGGTACTTCACTGTTAGTGTATCTGGTACCTCACTTTTAGTGTATCTGGTACCTCACTGTTAGTGTATCTGGTATCTCACTCTTCGTGTATCTGGTACCTCGCTGTTAGTGTATCTGGTACCTCACTCTTCGTGTATCTGGTACCTCGCTGTTAGTGTATCTTGTACCTCACTGTTAGTGTATCTGGTACCTCACTGTTAGTGTATCTGGTACCTCACTGTTAGTGTATCTGGTACCTCACTGTTAGTGTATCTGGTACCTCACTGTTAGTGTATCTGGTACCTCACTGTTAGTGTATCTGGTACCTCACTGTTAGTGTATCTGGTACCTCATTGTTAGTGTATCTGGTACCTCACTGTTAGTGTATCTGGTACCTCATTGTTAGTGTATCTGGTACCTCGCTGTGAGTGTATCTGGTACCTCATTGTTAGTGTATCTGGTACCTCACTGTTAGTGTATCTGGTACCTCATTGTTAGTGTATCTGGTACCTCACTGTTAGTGTATCTGGTACCTCATTGTTAGTGTATCTGGTACCTCACTGTTAGTGTATCTGGTACCTCACTGTTAGTGTATCTGGTACCTCACTGTTAGTGTATCTGGTACCTCATTGTTAGTGTATCTGGTACCTCGCTGTGAGTGTATCTGGTACCTCACTGTTAGTGTATCTGGTACCTCACTGTTAGTGTATCTGGTACCTCGCTGTAAGTGTATCTGGTACCTCACTGTTAGTGTATCTGGTACCTCACTGTTAGTGTATCTGGTACCTCACTGTTAGTGTATCTGGTACCTCACTGTTAGTGTATCTGGTACCTCACTGTTAGTGTATCTGGTACCTCACTGTTAGTGTATCTGGTACCTCACTGTTAGTGTATCTGGTACCTCACTGTTGGTGTATCTGGTACCTCACTGTTAGTGTATCTGGTACCTCATTGTTAGTGTATCTGGTACCTCGCTGTGAGTGTATCTGGTACCTCACTGTTAGTGTATCTGGTACCTCACTGTTAGTGTATCTGGTACCTCACTGTTAGTGTATCTGGTACCTCACTGTTAGTGTCCCTGGTACTTCAATGTTAGTATATCTGGTACCTCACTGTTAGTGTATCTGGTACATCGCTGTAAGTGTATCTGGTACCTCACTGTTAGTGTATCTGGTACTTCACTGTTAGTGTATCTGGTACATAGAAAGATAGAAAATAGGTGCAGGAGTAGGCCATTCAGCCCTTCCAGCCTGCACCGCCATTCAATGAGTTCATGACTGAACATGAAACTTCAGTACCCCCTTCCTGCTTTCTCGCCATAACCCTTGATCCCCCGAGTAGTAAGGACTTCATCTAACTCCCTTTTGAATATATTTAGTGAATTGGCCTCAACTACTTTCTGTGGTCGAGAATTCCACAGGTTCACCACTCTCTGGGTGAATAAGTTTCTCCTCATCTCGGTCCTAAATGGCTTACCCCTTATCCTCAGACTGTGACCCCTGGTTCTGGACTTCCCCAACATTGGGAACATTCTTTCTGCATCTAACCTGTCTAAACCCGTCAGAATTTTAAACGTTTCTATGAGGTCCCCTCTCATTCTTATCTGGTACCTCACTGTTAGTGTATCTGGTACCTCGCTGTGAGTGTATCTGGTAACTCGCTGTGAGTGTATCTGGTACCTCGCTGTTAGTGTATCTGGTACCTCGCTGTTAGTGTATTTGGTACCTCGCTGTTAGTGTATCTGGTACCTCACTGTTAGTGTATCTGTTACCTCGCTGTTAGTGTATCTGGTACCTCGCTGTTAGTTTCCCTGGTACCTCGCTGTTAGTATATCTGGTACCTCACTGTTAGTGTATCTGGTACATCGCTGTAAGTGTATCTGGTACCTCGCTGTAAGTGTATCTGATACCTCGCTGTTAGTGTATCTCGTACCTGGCTGTTAGTGTATCTGGTACCTCACTGTTAGTATATCTGGTACCTCACTGTTAGTGTATCTGGTACCTCGCTGTGAGTGTATCTGGTAACTCGCTGTTAGTGTATCTGATACCTCGCTGTTAGTGTATCTGGTACCTCGCTGTTAGTGTATCTGATACCTCGCTGTTAGTGTATCTCGTACCTGGCTGTTAGTGTATCTGGTACCTCACTGTTAGTATATCTGGTACCTCTCTGTTAGTGTATCTGGTACCTCGCTGTGAGTGTATCTGGTAACTCGCTGTTAGTGTATCTGGTACCTCGCTGTTAGTGTATCTGGTACCTCGCTGTTAGTGTATCTGGTACCTCGCTGTTAGTGTATCTGGTACCTCGCTGTGAGTGTATCTGGTAACTCGCTGTTAGTGTATCTGGTACCTCACTGTTAGTGTATCTGGTATCTCACTGTTAGTGTATCTGTTACCTCACTGTTAGTGTATCTGGTACCTCGCTGTTAGTGTATCTGGTACCTCGCTGTTCGTGTATCTGGTACCTCACTGTTAGTGTATCTGGTATCTCACTGTTAGTGTATCTGTTACCTCACTGTTAGTGTATCTGGTACCTCACTGTTAGTGTATCTGGTACCTCACTGTTAGTGTATCTGGTACCTCACTGTTAGTGTATCTGTTACCTCACTACTGTCCATCACCGTGCTGTCAGCTATTGATTATGTAAATGATATTGTGCCATCAAGATTCATATGTTGTATATTGAACTCAAGCAAAGATATTGGATGAGACACTTTATTTACCGAATTTCAGAATCCTCGCTACACTGCACATTTGTATCAGATCAGAAGCAGGTTTTCTAAGTTTCGGGAACTTGTCACCAAATGACGACAGGTGATTGACCTGAAACGGTCACTGTGTTTCTCTCTCCTCTGATGCTGCCTGACTTGTTGATTATCTCTTGGATTTTCTATTTTTATTTCAGACGTTCATCGTCCACAGTATTTTGCTGTTGTGTTCACCGAATGCTCGCCATGTTTACTTACACACAGTGCGAAGAACAAATCCTGACAGATCATACACATCTTCTTAAATCACTGAAATATCTCCTATTTTCTATGTTTCTCCTATTTTCTATATTTCTATAAAGGGCATCCAGGGGTATGAGGGAAAAGCGGGGTATGGTGTTGAGATAGAGGATCAGCCTTGATCATATTGAATGGTGGTGCAGACTCGAAGGGCCGAATGGCCCACTCCTGGTCCTATTTTCTATGTTTCCATGTTTCGAATCATTCAGTTCCAGCCAGTGCCTCATGTTCCACATTCTCCAGTTCTGCATTACTGCCACTGCTTCTGATGGTTGGAACAGATTTATCCGGGTCATTTTCATTCTCACTAAATGCTCATTCAGTCAGATTTCCAGACATTTATTTGCAATCTTTGTTTTGAGTTTACAATTGCCTCTCATGTCTGTCTGCCACAGCTCAGTGGGTCTCTCAGTGAGAATCGGAGTAATTCTCTATTGTACCCTGCTTTCATTCAGCATAAAGAATGTCAGCTGATTGTAACTGAAGTATTAATGATCAAACAATCCTTTGATATTTTTCCATCTAATATACGATGCACAAGTTGGAAACCAGCATGTGAAAGAAAACAAGAATAACTCATATCCATTTGTGTTCAGATACTTTACAGAAACATTGGGCAGCACTTTACCTGTGGAATA
Organism: Pristiophorus japonicus; assembly: GCF_044704955.1. NCBI lineage: Eukaryota > Metazoa > Chordata > Chondrichthyes > Pristiophoridae > Pristiophorus > Pristiophorus japonicus. The sequence goes on from NW_027254769.1 coordinate 23,488, forward strand.
AGTCGTCCGATTTCGATGCTAAAACAAAGCATTTCGTTGGACATTCCCTGGTCAATGATAACCATTTATTTTATTCAGAGTCCATTCTTTGCCATGTTATTCGGAAATTCTTACTTTCAATGAGCGACAATTTCAACAAAAAGGTGTAAAGCTCATTGATCAATACACTTCCTGCAGCCCAGTTATCTTTCTAACTGCTGTACATTTGTATTTAATAACCTAACATCGTCATATTAGCTTCATACATTTTAAGTAGAACCACCTGTAATTATTGCACGCCACAATTGCAGTCGATGTTTATTTCTGTTACACTCACTTTCAGTTCGAATTAGAATCCATATCCTCAGCAGGAGCAAGAATACAATGAGGGTCTCCCTCCCTCTCCCCCTATCACCGCCCCCTCCCACCAACACAGCGGCACAGAAGTGAATCTCACCGCTCTCGGTGCTGACTGATCCCGGGACACGAAGGCTTCCTGAGAGGTTCTTGACCCGTGTGTCCCTGTTACCTCGGGCAGTGTTGTTGCCTGCTGAGCTAAAGGTAGATCTATCATTTAATGTCTCATTGATCAAACATCTGTTCATTTCATGTTGTCTTTATCCCCATTTCATTTATTGATTCCTTATTATTTTTGCAATAAACACTGCATTCATTTCCTCAGGTACGAGAATTAGATTATATCATTTCATGTCACTAATGATTTTCAGATTGCAGACCGAATCCCATCAATCTTCTGCTCTTGCTCCCAGCCTGATGTTTAATTTAACTGGTTATTTCCTTTCCTCACAGTGAACTTAGTGACGATAATGATCCTGTCCCGGGGAAAGTGTGGACTCTCCAAATGTGTCACTCGTTACCTGGTGGCCATGGCAACAGCGGATCTACTGGTGGTGATCCTGGATCTGATACTGAGGCACATTCCGATTCGTTATGAGGAACAGTTTATTTTCGTGAAGTCCATCCCCCTGTGTAATATCCACGCCGTCCTGCTCTATGCAGCCACAGACTGTTCTGTCTGGTTCACCATCACTTTCACCTTCGATCGATTTGTGGCCATTTGTTGCCAGAAGCTGAAAACTAAATATAGCACCGAGAGAACGGCGGCTGTGGTTCTGGGAACAGTGACTGTGCTGAGCTGTTTAAAGAACATACCCTGGTATTTTATGTTCATGAGTATGTATGTGCTAGGTAACAACCCCTGGTTTTGTGATGTGTATGACACTAATTATGCATCACTGGGCTGGGGAGCATTCGAACTACTTCATTATATTCTAACCCCGTGTGTCCCATTTATTCTGATCCTGCTGCTCAATGCTCTCACTGTCAGACACATTTTACTGGCCAGCAGAGCTCGCAGGAGACTCCGGGGTCACAGCAGTGGGGAGAGTCCCAGAGACCCCGAGATGGAGAGTCGCAGGAAATCCATGATTTTATTGTTTGTTATCTCGGGGAATTTCATCCTGCTATGGGCAATATATATGGTGGCTCTTGTGACAAACCGGATTGGTTGGATTACACAACATATAGATTTCCCTATGTTTGCAACTGAACTGGAATACATGCTGCAGCAGCTGAGTTGCTGTACAAACACTGGGATTTACGCCGTGACACAGACTAAGTTCCGGGAGCAGTGGAAGAATGTGCTGAAATATCCCTTTGTTGTAATTGTAAAATGCATTCAACGATAAGAAGCAGCAGAGACTTTACAGCCTCAGAACTCAATGCCACCAGATAATGGGGGGGAAATCCCGGTTGGGGGCTTCCTTCGGACAAATGCCTCCGACCGGAGGATATTTTACGTAAACCTTCGATTCCCATCCGAGACCTTCATTCCATGTGTAGCGTTAGGGAAATGGCCTTCCCCATACGTACAGTAAAGCTGGAGTCACATGGGCCTGAAGCACCAATCACGCTGCAGTATTCTCAGTGATAATAATGGCAACTCGCTTTTTCAGAGTTCCCATTATTATCAATGTGAATAAACACCTCAATATTGAAAAGCAACAGAATAAATTAAAAAACACCTCACATATTTAAAATTAATTGAAATTAAAGTCAATTAAATGTTTTGGAAAAAAAAATATTTTTTGGAATTTTTTTTAACATGTTTCAATAAGGTTTAAAATAAATGATCCTTGGTGGAAAGGGTTTTTACTGTAAAAATATGTATTTCAGTTTATTTTTGATATGTTTTAGAACTCTTACACTGGTAAAAGTAATGTATCGACCTGCTTTTACCTGGTTTAAGAGTTTGAAGGACATTCTCTGGGCATGATTTGGGCAAATGACCCAATCTCACCCACACAAATGGTCTTCTCCCCGGGATATGGAGAATCCATATGGAGAAATCTTTGACAGATCGGAAAAGCCGGTTTCCGGGGCATGTACACTTGGGCCTGACCTGGTGAGGCCGGAATTTAAGGCCCATTGTGTCCGAGTCACTCTCACTCATGGTGAATATTATCACACTCACTCACACACTGTCTACACAGGGCTCCCTGGGCGGGGAGTGACAATCTGTCAGGATCCTCTGCAAGGTCAGCAGTGACCTGCAAAAGGATGGCACCCCCTAAAGTACCACCTAAAGTAGCTGGTCTCCCGCCTGCACTAAGGTGGCGACATCCGTTGCCTAGACAATGGGGTAGTGTTCCTCAGGACCACTCCCTGCCTCACATATGGATGTTCTCACTCGCGCTCGGCACAGCATATACAGCTCTGGTACCCAGCACAAAGCTGGCGGCAGGATCTATTCCCATTGGCTGGTTGATGTCACTGACCTTCCCCTTCCCAGAAGTGAGGCCAGGTGATTTACAGCGAGAGTCGAGGTCAGCAGCAGATAGAGGTTTGTTCACCAAAGCAGTGAGTGAGTGGCTAGGGGGAGCCACTCGGCCCGGCCCTGCACCAATCCCCACAACCCAGCATGGTAAGGAGGAGGTCCAACACCAGGTACGATGGCAGCTCCTGTCGGCCAGGCTTTACATCAGTGCCTGAATCTGACTGCAAGAGACCTATGTCTGTCTTCACTAATCGTTTTCTCTTCACATATCTGTGGAAGCTTTTGCAGTAAATAGGAGCACGATTAGTCCATTGAGCCCCTCGAGCCTGCTCTGCCATGCAAGATCATGGCAGATGGAGGCTTGTAATAAATGCACCGAAAGAATCCTGGGCGATTTTAACCTACATATTGATTGGACAAAGCAAATTGGCCAGCGTAGCCCCGAGGAAGAGTTCATAGAGTGTATCCTGGATGGTTTCCTTGAACAGCATATTGCGGATCCAACCAGCGAGCAGGCTATCTTAGATCTGGTGCAGTGAAATGAATGACCATAACATGGTTCAATTTGAAATTCTGTTGGGCGGTGAGTAAGTTAGTTCTCAAACCAGTGACCTAAGCTTAAATTATTGAGAAAACAAAGGTATGAGGGCAGAGTTGGCTAAAGTGGACTGGGAAAATAGATTAAAGTACGGGACGGTTGATGATCAGTGGTAGACATTTAAGGAGATATTTCTTAACTCGCAACTAAAATATATCGCAATGAGATGGAAAGACTGTAAGAGAACGGATAACCATCCGTGCCTAACTGAGGAAATAAGGGATGGCATCACATTGAAAACAAGGGCCTGCAATGGGCCAAGATCAGTGGGAGACCAGAGGATTGGGAAACGTTTAAAAGCCAGCAAAGAACAAATACAAAATTGACAAAGAGAGGGAAGATAGAGTATGAAAGTAAACAAGCACGAAATATAAAAACACAGTAAGAGTTTCTACAGGTACATAACAAGGAAAAGAATGGCTAAAGTAAATGTTCCTCTCCTGCAGGATGAGACTGGGGAATGGTAGAGACATTCAACAAATATATTGTATCCGTCTTCACTGTAGAAGCCACTGAAACACCCCAATAGTGGATAAGCAAGGGGCTGTAGGGAGGTTGGAACTTCATACAATCACTATCGCTAATGAAGTAGTATTCAGTAAAATAATGGGACTAAAGGCGTACAAGTCCCCTGTGTCATGTATTTAACCATCTTGTAATGATTTGGTCATGTAACTGTAACTCATGCACACTGTACCTGTACCCTAGAAATGCACACCCTGACCACAGGGGGTCCACTTGCGGGAGACACTCCTCACCTGGGTTTCCAGGTATAAAAGGGCAAGTCCCACCCAGGGTCAGTACTCCTTGGTCCTGCCAATAAAGGTGAAGGTCACAGAGTGACCGTGTCTGATATATCCATGCCTCGTGTGAGTTTGTAGTAAGGTGCAGGGACACTACATTTGGCGACGAGAAACGGGAATCACCGAACCACGAGGATGGCCACCGGTGGCACAGAGGAACGTTACTGTGTGGGTGAGGACTGGGATGACTTTGTGGAAAGACTCCAGCAGAGCTTTGTCACAAAGGACTGGCTGGAAGAGACAGCGGCTGACAAGCGGAGGGTGCATCTACTGACCAGCTGTGGTCCACAGACGTATGCATCTACTGACCAGCTGTGGTCCACAGACGTATGCATCTACTGACCAGCTGTGGTCCACAGACATATGCATCTACTGACCAGCTGTGGTCCACAGACGTATGCATCTACTGACCAGCTGTGGTCCACAGACGTATGCATCTACTGACCAGCTGTGGTCCACAGACGTATGCATCTACTGACCAGCTGTGGTCCACAGACGTATGCGCTGATGAAAGACCTGCTCGCACCCCAAAAACCGGCGGACAAGTCTTTTGAAGAGCTCAGCCAGCTGATCAGTGAGCATCTCAAGCCGGCAAGTAGTGTACACATGGCCTACACCGGTTCTACTCTCACCGGCACCGGGAGGGACAAAACGTCTCGGACTTCGTGGCGGACCTGCAGTGCTTGGTCAGTTTCTGTAAGTTCTCTGATGCCTGCAGGGGGAGATATTAAGGGACTTTTGCCATCGAGAGCATTAATCATGCCAGCATTTTCAGGAAGCTCATAGAGACCAAGGACTTGACTTTAGAAGGGGCGGCATTGAAAGCTCAGACCTTTATGGCAGGGGAAGAGGAGACCAAGCTAATTTACGCCCGCAACCCTGGTCCCAACGTGGCGATGGACCAGGGAGTTAACATGGTGAAAACTGCTCGGGACCCCGCAGGCAGGCAAGGGCATTTTGAAACCACCCAGGCAGCAACAGGCTCTAGGGTGGGCCTGCAACAAGGACAATGGAGAGGGGATTGGCAATTCACGCCATCTCGAGGAACAATGCGTCCCGCGATGGGACCATTAACACCCACCATCAGAGTGCTTAGAAACAGCCAAATGGGCAATCAAAGGGGAATGCCGGGTAATAGTCCCTTTGTTAACCGCAATCTCAATCTCAGCTCATGCTGGAGATGTGGGGGGTAGACACAATGCAAGAAGCTGCAGATTCCAGCAATATACCTGTAGGATTTGTAATATCAGTGGACACTTGGCCAGGATGTGCAAAAAGGCAGTAGCGAGGCTAATCTGCGAGACAGAGGAACCAGACGAGGGATCTGCAATGCAGGATGATGCCTGGGGTAAAGCCATGGATGCTGAAGTTCAGCGGGTTCACGTGGCTGACGTCCACAGCTCATACACTAAACGTCACCCATGATGATGCAAGTCTTACTGAATGGCATCCCGGTGCACATGGAGCTGGATACGGGAGTGAGCCAGTCACTCATGAGTGCCCAACAATTTAAGAGACTATGGCCACACAGAGCTAGCAGGCCCAAACTGGAACGCATTGAGACGCAGCTACGGACTTACACCAAAGAGATCATCCCAGTGCTGGGCAGTGCAAACTTGGTGGTAACATATAATGGATCACAGAACCGGCTGCCACTCTGGGTCGTCCCGGGAAATGGCCCCGTGCTTTTGGGGAGGAGTTGGCTAGCTGGGATGAAATGGAAATGGGGGAATGTGCACACCATTTCATCCGTGGAGCGAAGTTCATGCTCACAGGTCCTGCAAAAATTCAGGTCACTGTTTCAACCCAGTGTCAGAACGTTCAAGGGCACTAAAGTAGTGATACACATCACTCCAGACGCCAGACCAGTGCACCACAAGGCCAGAGCAGTGCCGTATGTGATGCATAAAAATATTGATTGTGAATTGGACAGGCTGCTCAGAGAGGGCATAATTTCGGCCGTTGAATTCAGCGACTGGGCCAGTCCCATCGTTCCTGTGTTTAAAGCAGACGGCTCGGTCAGGATTTGTGGCGACTACAAAGCCACCATCAACCGAGTGTCGCTGCAAGACCAATATCCGCTCCCGAGAGCGGAGGACCTTTTTGCCACGCTGGCAGGTTGTAAGCTGTTCACGAAGCTGGACCACACTTTGGCCGACATGACTCAGGAACAGACTGAAGAACCCAAGCTTCTGACCATCACGACACACAAGGGATTATTTATCTACAACAGGTGTCCGTTTGGCATTCGTTCGGCAGCAGCTATCTTTCAGAGAAACATGGAAAGTTTGCTCAAGTCCATCCCTGGAACGATTGTGTTCCAAGACGACATTCCCATAACGGGTCGAGACACCGAGGAACACCTCCACAACCTGGAGGAGATGCTACGCCGATTGGATCGGGTAGGCTTGCGGCTGAAAAAGGCCAAGTGTGTGTTTTTGACCCCAGAGGTCGAGTTTTTGGGCAGGAGGGTTGCTGTACACGGGATCAGGCCCACTGAATCAAAAACTGAGGTGATTCACCGGGCACCCAGGCCTGGAAACACGTCGGAGCTGTGATCATTCCTGGGACTTTTGAACTATTTCGGGAACTTTCTGCCGAACTGAAGCACATTGTTGGAGCCGTTACACATGTTCCTGCGTAAAGGTTGTGAATGGTTTTGTGGGGACTGTCAAGAACGGGCTTTCAATAAGGCGAGGAACTGCTGTGTTCCAACAAACTGTTGACTTTGTATGACGCCTGTAAAAAACTGGTTTTAACATGCGATGCGTCATCCTACGGGGTTGGGTGTGTGTTGCAGGGTAACGATGACGGCCAACTCCAACCAGTGGCTTACACCTCCAGGTCGCTCTCCCAGGCAGAGCGTGGATACAGCGCGGTCAAGAAGGAGGCACTCGCGTGTGTGTACGGTGTGAAAAAGATGCACCAGTACCTCTTCGGTAGACGGTTCGAGCTAGAGACGGACCACAAGCCGTTAACATCCCTGTTGTCCGACAGCAAGGCTGTCAATGCTAATGCATCAGCTCACATACAGCGCTGGGCCCTCACACTGGCTGCGTATGACTACACCATACGGCACCGGCCAGGCACCGAAAACTGCGCTGACGCACTCAGCAGGCTCCCACTGGCCACCACTGAGGGGGCGTCGGAGCAGAGCGCTGAGATAGTCATGGCCGTTGAGGCTTTTGACACTGCGGGCTCCCCCATCACAGCCCACCAGATCAAACTCTGGACCAACAGGGACCCCCTCCTATCCATGATAAAGAAATGTGTCCTGACTGGGGATTGTGCGCCCGCACACAGGGTGTGCCCCGAGGAGGTCAGACCGTTTCAGAGACGGATGGATGAACTCTCCATCCAAGCCGACTGCCTGTTATGGGGCAGCCAGGTAGTCATGCCCCAGAAAGGAAGGGAAGCGTTCATCAGGGAACTCCACAGCGAGCACCTGGCATCGTGTTAATGAAGGCCATTGCCCGGTCACATGTATGGTGGCCAGGGATTGACTCAGACCTGGAACACTGGGTTCGCAGGTGCACGACGTGTGCCCAGCTGGGCAATGCCCCCAGGGAGGCCCCACTCAGCCCGTGGTCCTGGCCCACCAGCCCATGGTCACGTATTCACGTAGACTACGCGGGCCCGTTCATGGGGAAAATGTTCCTGATCGTTGTCGATGCGTACTCGAAGTGGATCGAGTGCATCATATTAAACTCGTGCACGACATCCACCACCGTGGAGAGTCTGCGTATGGTTTTCGTGACCCACGGTTTGCCGGATATCCTGGTCAGCGACAATGGCCCGTGTTTTACCAGCCATGAGTTCCAGGAGTTTATGTTGGGCAATGGGATCAAGCACGTCCGGACAGCGCTATTCATGCCGGCCTCCAATGGCCAGGCGGAACGGGTGGTTCAAGTCATAAAGCAGGGCATGCTACGTATCCAGGGTCCCACCCTTCAGTACCACCTATCGCGCCTCCTGCTGGTCTACAGGTCCCGCCCGCACTCGCTCACGGAAGTCCCGCCAGCGGAACTCCTCATGAAACGCACGCTCAAGACGCAGCTGTCCCTCATTCACCCAGACCTGGCAGACATTGTTGAGGGCAAGCGCCAGTCCCAAACCGAGCTCCATGATCGAGGCTCAAGGGGGAGGTGTATAGAAATAGATGACCCGGTATTTGTTCTTAACCATGCTTTGGGACCCAAGTGGCTTGAGGGCACCGTAATTGGCAAAGAAGGAAATAGAGTCATGGTGGTCAGACTAAACAATGGGCAGATATGCCGCAAACACTTGGACCAAGTAAAGACAAGGTTCAGTGCAGACACGGAGGAACCTGAAGAAGAGCATGATGGGATAGCACCCACACCACTGCCAGCGCACGAGCAACAAAGACAGCCCTCAGCATGCACAGTCCCTGCGGCCAGCCCGGACAGGCCGGAATCACCTCAAGTGACAGAGACACGTGCTGAGGCTCAGCCACCAGAGCCACAACTGCAGCGCTCCACGAGAGAGCGCAGACCACCCGATAGACTTAACCTCGGAAACTAAAAGTCTCAAGGGGGGAGGTGATGTCATGTATTTAACTATCTTGCAATGACATAGTCATGTAACTGTAACTCATGCACCCTGTACCTGTACCCTAGAAATGCACACCCTGACCACAGGGGGTGAACTTGCGGGAGACACTCCTCACCTGGGTTTCCAGGTATAAAAGGGGAGGTCCCACCCAGGGTCAGCACTCCTTGGTCCTGGGAATAAAGGTGAAGGTCACAGAGTGACCGTGACTGATATATCCATGCCATGTGTGAGTTTGTAGTAAGGTGCAGGGACACTACACCCTGGACCTGACGCCTACATCTTCGGAGAAGTAGCGGCAGCAATAGTGGATGCTTTGGTTGTAATCGACCAAAATTCCCTGGATTCTGAGGCGGTCGCAGTGGATTGCAAAACCGCAAATGTAACGCCCCTATTTAAAAAAGGATGCAGAACAAAAGCTTTAATCAAACTCCCTATATTCAAATCTAAATTGTTGATATATACTGCAAAAAGCAAGGGACCCAGTACTGAGCCCTGCGGAACCCCACTGGAAACATCCTTCCAGTCACAAAAACATCCATCAACCATTACCCTTTGCTTCCTACCTCCAAGCCAATTTTGGAGCCACCTTGCAATTATAAATTCACCTGACTCCGACCGCAAGGGACCTATGTTTGTCTTCATTAATCTTTTTCTCTTCACATATCTATAGAAGCTTTTGCAGTCAGATTTTATGTTCCCGGCAAGCCTCTTCTCGTACTCTATTTTCATACCTCTCAATTAAACCCTTTGTCCTCTGCTGAATCCTAAATTTCTCCCAGTCCTCAGGTTTGCTGCTTTTTCTGGCCAATTTCTAAGCCTCTTCCTTAGATTTAACACTATCCTTAATTTCCCTTGTTAGCCACGGTTGAGCCACCTTCCCCGTTTTATTTTTACTCCAGACAGTGTTGTACAATTGCAGAAGTTCATCCATGTGACCTTTAAATGTTTGCTATTGTCTATCCACTGTCAACCCTTTAAGCATCATTTGCCAGTCTATTCTAGCCAATTCACGCCTCAAACCATCGAAGTTACCTTTCCTTAAGTTCAGCACCCTAATTTCTGAATTAACTGTGTCACTCTCCATACTAATAAAGAATTCTACCATATTATGGTCACTATTCCCCAAGGGGCCTCCCACAACAAGACTGCTAATTAGTCCTTTTCATTACACATCACCCAGTCTAGGATGGCCAGCTCCTTGGTTGGTTCCTCGACATATTGGTCTAGAAAACCATCCCTAATACACTCCAGGAAATCCTCCTCCACCGCATTGCTACCAGTTTGGTTAACCCAATCAATATGTAGATTAAAGTCACCCATGATAACTGCTGTACCTTTATTGCATGCATCCCTAATTTCTTGTTTGATGCTGTCCCCAACATCACTACGACTGTTTGATGGTCTGTACACAACTCCCACTAGCGTTTTCTGCCCCTTGGTATTCCGTAGCTCCACCCATTTACAGGCCTGTCAGCCTAACGTCAGAGTTGGGAAAACTATTGGAAAAAATGCTAAAAGACAGGATAAATCTGCATTTGGATAGGCAAGGATTGATTCGGAACAGTCAGCACTGATTTGTTAAAGGAAGATCCTGTTTGACTAACCTGATTGACTTTTTTGAGGCAGTAACCAAGAGGGTCGATGAGGGCAGTGTGTACGATGTAATACATATGGACTTTAGCAAGGCTTTTGATAGGTCCCACATGGTAGACTGGTCATGAAGGTTAAAGCCCATGGGATACAGGGCAAAGTGGTAAGTTGGATCCAAAATTGGCTTGGAGGCAGGAAGCAAAGGGTAATGGTTGATGGATGTTTTTGTGACTGTAAGGATGTTTCCAGTGGGGTTCCGCAAGGCTCAGTACTGGTTCCCTTGCTTTTTGTGGCATATATCAATGATTTAGATTTGAATATCGGGAGTAGGATTAAGAAGTTTCCAGACAATGCTAAAATTGGCTGTGTGGTTGATAATGAAGAGGAAAGTCATGGGCTGCAGGAGGATATCAATCGAATGGTCAGCTGGGCAGAGCAGTGGCAAATGGAATTTAATTCAGAGAAGTGTGAGAAAGGTGGAAACATCGAAATTAGTTGCAGGAGTAGGCCATTCGTCCCTTCGAGCCTGCACCGCCATTCAATAAGATCATGGCTGATCATTCCCTCAGTACCCCACCCCTGCTTTCTCTCCATACCCCTTGCTCCCTTTGGCTGTAAGGTCCCCATCCAACTCCCTTTTGAATATATCGAACGAACTGACTTCAACAACTTTCTGCGGTAGAGAATTCCACAGATTCACCACTCTCTGAGTGAAGAAGTTTCTCCTCATCTCGGTCCTAAATGGCTTACCCCTTATTCTTAGACTGTGACCTCTGGTTCTGGAACTCCCCAGCAATGGGAACATTCTTCCTGCATCTAACCTGTCTAATCTCGTCAGAATTTTATATGTTTCTATGAGATCCCCTCTCATTCTTCTAAACTCCAGTGGATACAAACCCAATTGATCCAGTCTCTCCACATATGTCAGTTCTGACATCCCAGGAATCAGTCTGATGAAACTTTGCTGTACTCGTTCAATAGCAAGAACATCCTTCCTCAGATCAGGAGACCAAAACTGAACACAATATTCCAGGTGTGGCCTCACCAATGTTCTGTACAACTGCAGTCAGACCTCCCTGCTCCGACACACAAATCCTCAAACTATGAAGGCCAACATACCATTTGCCTTCTTCACCGCCTGCTGTACCTGCATGCCAACCTTCAGTGACTGATGAACCATGACACCCAGGTCTCGTTGCACCTCCCCTTTTCTTAATCTGTCACCATTCAGATAATATTCTGTCTTCCAGTTTTTGCCCCCAAAATGGATAACCTCACATTTATCCACATTATACTGCACCTGCCATGCATTTGCCCACTCACCTAACCTGTCCAAGTTAACCTGCAGCCTCTTAGCATCCTCGTCACAGCTCACACCACCTCCCATCTTAGTGTTATCTGCAAAATTGGAGATATTACACTCAATTCCTCCATCTAAATCATTGATGTATATTGTAAATAGCTGGGGTCCCAGCACTGAGCCCTGTGGCACTCCACTAATCACTGCCTGCCATTCTGAAAAGGACCCGTTTACCCTGACTCTCTGCTTCCTGTCTGCCAACCAGTTCTCTATCCACGTCAATACATTGTCCCCAATACCATGTGCATTAATTTTCCACACTAATCTCTTGTGTGGGACTTGTCAAAAGCCTTTTGAAAGACCAAATACACCACATCCACTGGTTCTCCCTTGTCCACTCGACTACTTACATTCTCAAAAAATTCTAGAAGATTTGTCGAGCATGATTTCCCTTTCATAAATCCATGCTGACTTGGACCGATCCTATCACTGCTTTCCAAATGGGCTGCTATTTCATTTTTAATAATTAATTCCAACTTTTACCCCACCACCGATGTCAGGCTAACCAGTTTATAATTACCAGTTTTCTCTCTCCCTCCAGTCCATAGGAACGAATCCAGAGTTAATAGAATGTTGGGAAATGATCACCAATGCACCTACTAATTCTAGGGCCACTCCCTTAAGTACTCTGGGATGCAGCCTGTCAGGCCCTGGGGAATTATCGGCCTTCAATCCCATCAATTTCCCGAACACAATTTCCTGGCTAATAAGAATTTCCTTCAGTTCCTCCTTTTCACTAGACCCTCGAACCCCTAGTATTTCCAGAAGGTTATATGTCTTCCTTAGTGAAGACAGGACCAAATTATTTGTTCAATTGGTCTGCCATTTCTTTGTTCCCCATTATAAATTCACCTGATTCTGACTGCAAAGAACCTATGTTGGTTTTCATTCATCTTTATCTCTTCACATATCTATAGAAGCTTTTGAAGTCAGTTTTTATGCTCCCTGCAAGCTTCCTCTCATACTCTATTTTCCCCTCCTAATTAGACAATTTGTCCTCCTCTGCTGAATTCTAAATTTCTCCCAGTCCTCAGGTTTACTACTTTTTCTGGCCAATTTATAAACATCTTCCTTGGAGATTAACACTATCCCTAATTTCCCTTGTTAGCCACGGTTGAGCTACCTTCCCTGTTTTATTTTTACTCCAGACAGGGATGTGCAATTGTTGAAGTTCATCCATGTAATCTATAAATGTCTGGCATTGCCTGTCCACTGTCAACCCTTTACGTATAATTTGCCAGTCTATCCAAGCCAATCATCGAAGTTACCTTTCCTTAAGTTCAGGACCCTAGTCTCTGAATTAGCTATGTCACTCTCCATCTTAACAAATAATTCTACCATATTATGGTCACTCTTCCCCAAGAGGCCTCGCACAACAAGATTGCTAATTAATCCTCTCTCATTACACATCACCCAGTCTAGGATGGCCAGCTCTCTCGTTGGTTCCTCGACATATTGGTCTTGAAAACCATCCCTAATACACTCCAGGAAATCCTCCTCCATCGCATTGCTACCAGTTTAGTTAGCTCAATCTATATGTAGATTAAAGTCGCATGATAAATGCTGTACCTTTATTGCACGCATCCCTAATTTCCTGTTTGATGCCATCCCCAACCTCACTACTATTGTTTGGTGGTCTGTACATAACTGCCACTCGCGTTTTCTGCCCTTTGGTATTCCGCAGCTCTACCCATACAGATTCCACATCATCCAGGCTAATGTCCCTTCTTACTATTGCGTTAATTTCCTCTTTAACCAGCAACGCCACCCCACCTCCTTTTCCTTTCTGTCTAACCTTCCTGAATGCTGAATACCCCTGGATGTTGAGTTCCCAGCCTTGGTCACCCTGGAGCCATGTCTCCGTAATCCCAATTATATCATAATCGTTAATAGCTGCCTGTGCAGTTAACTCATCCACCTTATTACGAATACTCCTCGCATTGAGGCACAGAGCCTTCAGGCTTGTCTTTTTAACACCCTTTGTCCTTTTAGACTTTTTCTGCAATGTAACCGCTTTAGATTTTTGCCTTGGGTTCCTCTGCCCTCCACTTTTACTATTCTCCTTTCCATCTTTTGCTTCTGCCACCATTTTAATTCCCTCTGTCTCCCTGCATTGGTTCCCATCCCCCTGCCATATTAGTTTAACTCCTCCCCAACAGCACCAGCCAACACTCCCCCTCGGACATTGGTTCCAGTCCTGCCCAGGTGCAGACAGTCCGGTTTGTACTGGTCCCACCTGCCCCAGAACCGGTTCCAATGCCCCAGGAATTTGAACCCCTCCCTGCTGCACCACTGCTCAAGCCACGTATTCATCTGCGCTATCCTGCGGTTCCTACTCTGACTAGCACGTGGCACTGGTAGCAATCCTGAGATTACCACCTTTGAGGTCCTACTTTTTAATTTAACTCCTGGCTCCCTAAATTCAGCTTGTAGTACCTCATCCCGTTTTTTACCTTTATCGTTGGTACCTGTATGTACCACGACAACTGGCTGTTCACACTCCCCCTCCAGTATGCCGACAGCTGCTCCGAGACATCCTTGACCCTTGCACCAGGGAGGCAACATACCATCCTCGAGTCTCGGTTGCAACCGCAGAAACACCTTTCTATCCCCTTTTGATGCATTTTGTGAATGCTAATAAGGAAAGGGTATGTATACACATTAAGCGGTTGGCCACTTAATAGTGTAGATGAACAAAGGGACCTTGGAGTGATTGTCCACAGATCCTTGAAAGTAGCAGGCCAGGTGGATAAGGTGGTTAAGAAGGCATACGGAATGCTTGCCTTTATTGGCCGAGGCATAGAATATAAGAGCAGGGAGGTTATGCTTAAATTGTATAATACTTTGGTTAGGCCACAGCTGGAGTACTGCGTGCAGTTCTGGTTGCCATATTGCAGGAAGGATTTGATTGTACCTGAGAGGGTGCAGAGGAGATTTACTAGGATGCTGCCTGGAATGGAGAATCTTAGTTATGAGGACAGATTGGATAGGCTGGGTTTGTTCTCATTGGAACGGAGGAGGTTGAGAGGAGACCTCATCGATGTCTACAAAATATTGAGGGGCCTGGACATAGTGGATAGTAAGGGTCTATTTCCATTGGTGGAGGGGTCTATTATGAGGGGGCATAGTTTTAAGGTGGTTGCTGGAAGGTTTAGAGGGGATTTGAGGGGGGCTTCTTTACACAGAGGGTTGTGGGGATCTGGAACTCGCTGCCTGGAAGATTGGTGGATGCAGAAACCCTCAGCACTTTTAAGAGATGGTTGGATGGGCACTTAAAGTGCAGTAACCTGCAGGGTTACAGACCTAGAGCTGGTCATTGGGATTAGACTGGATGACCTTTTGTTGGACGGTGCAGATATAATGGTAAGTACTGCAGGGAATAGAATACGGCCAGGGTGATCTCCTGGACTAGTGTCGATCGCCTGGATGTGTTGGAGAGGAATTTTCCCAGATTTTTTCTCCCTAAATTGGCCTGGGTTTTTATCTGGTTTTTGCCTCTCCCAGGAGATCACATGACTCCGGTTGGGGTGGAGTGTAGAATGTTTCAGTATAAGGGGTGTCACAGTTGTGTGAGGCAGACTGGTTGGGCTGGGTGCTCTTTGCCTTTCCGACATTGTTCATAGGTTTATATGTAACCTTCAGGGCTGCTGACCGAGGGCCGTGTGGCTCTTTGTCGGCCGGTGAGGACACGATGGGATGGAATGGCCTCCTTCTGTGCTGTAAATTTCTATGTTTCTATGTTGCTATGGAATTTAGGGTGAGAAGGGTGGACCCTGCAAGGGAACAGACTCTCTGGCTCCCAGGACAAATTGATCAAAGTGAGTGTTACCCATGGGAGCCAGCGCCAGATCCAGTCAATAAAGCGAACCATCTTGCCAGCTTCTGACTGGGGATTGCTGTTGGACTCAGCTATTGACTGGGTGAAGTCTCTGAGCCACACACCAGGCAGGTCCCAGAGACAATCCCCAGTCTGCACATACAAATGTACACCAAGACTGTCAGTAGATAAAGTCTGTCAGACAGAATAACCTGGCATGTTCCTGTCCCACCTCCCAGTAACACTATCTCTCGGAACATACAAAGAAACGTGGCCAATTCAGGAAAAGCCTCCGGGCAATTGCTCTCCAACTGCCTGAGGCTCCAGGGACAGCACTGTTGCTCCGGTAACATCACAATCTAAAGTGTCCACTCACTCCCTGTAACTGGCAATGTCCTCTCAGAAACGTTTCAACTTCCCCTTTTAAAGGTCTGTAGTGAGCCCACACTCACCATATGAGCTCACACTCACTCTGAGTTCATGACCCTCCTGTCCTCCCTCAATCACTCCCTCCATGTAAATTCCTCAACCCATATTCACAGACACCTCCTTGTCCTTGCAATCTCTCGTTGCCTTGTTACTCCAACAGTGTCAATTACAGATGGGACCATCTCTGACCATTTCCTTGTATCGCTCTAGACCCACATGCCCCTTTCCCCAAGACAAACCTACTCCTTTCTGCATCTACCCCTGGAATAAAACTCTCCCCAAACTCTCTTACAACTGCACTTATCAACTCAAAACGGTCCAACCTTTCGCCCTCTTTTAACAATGGCATTTCTGCAGTCACCGATCTGCTCAACCAGACCCTCACCACCACCTTTCATTCCCTAGTCCCTATTAAAAATAATACGCTCTCCAATGCTTGCTGTTACCCCTGGTACAACCCTCATCCCACTGCCCCGCTCACTCCACATAGCCCTGTATCAATCCCAAACTAATCCCACTGCCCCACTCTCTCCACATCGCCCTGTATCAATCCCAAACTAATCCCACTGCCCCGCTCTCTCCCCATAGTCCTGTATCAATCCCAAACTAATCCCACTGCCCCGCTCTCTCCCCATAGCCCTGTATCAATCCCAAACTAATCCCACTGCCCCACTCTCTCCCCAAAGCCCTGTATCAATCCCCAAACTAATCCCAATGCCCCACTCTCTCCACATAGCCCTGTATCAATCCCAAACTAATTCCACTGCCCCACTCTCTCCCCAAAGCCCTGTATCATTCCCCAAACTAATCCCAATGCCCCACTCTCTCCACATAGCCCTGTATCAATCCCAAACTAATCCCACTGCCCCACTCTCTCCCCAAAGCCCTGTATCAATCCCCAAACTAATCCCAATGCCCCACTCTCTCCACATAGCCCTGTATCAATCCCAAACTAATTCCACTGCCCCACACTCTCCCCATAGCCCTGTATCAATCCCCAAACTAATCCCACTGCCCCACTCTCTCCCCATAGCCCTGTATCAATCCCAAACTATTCCCACTGCCCCACTCTCTCCCCAAAGCCCTGTATCAATCCCAAACTAATCCCACTGCCCCACCCTCTCCCCATAGCCCTGTATCAATCCCAAACTAATCCCACTGCCCTGCTCTCTCCCCATAGCCCTGTATCAATCCCAAACTAATCCCACTGCCCCGCTCTCTCCCCATAGTCCTGTATCAATCCCAAACTAAACCCACTGCCCCAATCTCTGCCCATAGCCCTGTATCAATATCAAACTAATCCCACTGCCCCGCTCTCTCCCCATCGCCCTGTATCAATCCCAAACTAATCCCACTGCCCCGCTCTCTGCCCATAGCCCTGTATCAATCCCAAACTAATCCCACTGCCCCACTCTCTGCCCATAGCCCTGTATCAATCCCAAACTAATCCCACTGCCCCGCTCTCTCCCCATCGCCCTGTATCAATCCCAAACTATTCCCATTGCTCCGCTCTCTCCCCATAGCCCTGTATCAATCCCAAACTAATCCAACTGCCCCACTCTCTCCCCATAACTCTGTATCAATCTCCAAACTAATCCCACTGCCCTGCTCTCTTCCCTTAGCCTTGTATCAATCCCAAACTATTCCCAATGCCCCACTCTCTCCCCAAAGCCCTGTATCAATCCCAAACTAATCCCACTCCCCTGCTCTCTCCCCATAGCCCTGTATCAATCCCAAACTAATCCCACTGCCCCGCTCTCTCCACATAGCCCTGTATCAATCTCAAACTAATCCCACTGCCCCGCTCTCTCCCCACAGCCCTGTATCAATCCCAAACTAATCCCACTGCCCTGCTCTCTCCCCATAGCCCTGTTTCAATCCCAAACTAATCCCACTGCCCCACTCTCTCCACATCGCCCTGTATCAATCCCAAACTAATCCCACTGCCCCGCTCTCTCCCCATAGTCCTGTATCAATCCCAAACTAATCCCACTGCCCCGCTCTCTCCCCATAGCCCTGTATCAATCTCAAACTAAACCACTGCCCCACTCTCTCCCCAAAGCCCTGTATCAATCCCCAAACTAATTCCAATGCCCCACTCTCTCCACATAGCCCTGTATCAATCCCAAACTAATTCCACTGCCCCACACTCTCCCCATAGCCCTGTATCAATCCCCAAACTAATCCCACTGCCCCACTCTCTCCCCATAGCCCTGTATCAATCCCAAACTATTCCCACTGCCCCACTCTCTCCCCAAAGCCCTGTATCAATCCCAAACTAATCCCACTGCCCCACCCTCTCCCCATAGCCCTGTATCAATCCCAAACTAACCCCACTGCCCTGCTCTCTCCCCATAGCCCTGTATCAATCCCAAACTATTCCCACTGCCCCACTCTCTCCCCAAAGCCCTGTATCAATCCCAAACTAATCCCACTGCCCCACCCTCTCCCCATAGCCCTGTATCAATCCCAAACTAACCCCACTGCCCTGCTCTCTCCCCATAGCCCTGTATCAATCCCAAACTAATCCCACTGCCCCGCTCTCTCCCCATAGTCCTGCATCAATCCCAAACTAAACCCACTGCCCCACTCTCTGCCCATAGCCCTGTATCAATCCCAAACTAATCCCACTGCCCCGCTCTCTCCCCATCGCCCTGTATCAATCCCAAACTAATCCCACTGCCCCGCTCTCTGCCCATAGCCCTGTATCAATCCCAAACTAATCCCACTGCCCCACTCTCTGCCCATAGCCCTGTATCAATCCCAAACTAATCCCACTGCCCCGCTCTCTCCCCATCGCCCTGTATCAATCCCAAACTATTCCCATTGCTCCGCTCTCTCCCAATAGCCCTGTATCAATCCCAAACTAATCCCACTGCCCCACTCTCTCCCCATAACTCTGTATCAATCCCCAAACTAATCCCACTGCCCTGCTCTCTTCCCTTAGCCTTGTATCAATCCCAAACTTTTCCCAATGCCCCACTCTCTCCCCAAAGCCCTGTATCAATCCCAAACTAATCCCACTCCCCTGCTCTCTCCCCATAGCCCTGTATCAATCCCAAACTAATCCCACTGCCCCGCTCTCTCCACATAGCCCTGTATCAATCTCAAACTAATCCCACTGCCCCGCTCTCTCCCCACAGCCCTGTATCAATCCCAAACTAATCCCACTGCCCTGCTCTCTACCCATAGCCCTGTATCAATCCCAAACTAATCCCACTGCCCCGCTCTCTCCCCATAGCCCTGTATCAATCCCAAACTAATCCCACTGCCTCACTCTCTGCCCATAGCCCTGTATCAATCCCAAACTAATCCCACTGCCCCGCTCTCTCCCCATAGCTCTGTATCAATCCCAAACTAATCCCACTGCCCTGCTCTTTCCCCGTAGATCTCTGTCGTTTCACAGATACTCTCAGAGTGAGATGGGTCTTCGAGACACCAGTCAGTGTACAGATGCAGTATATTGTAGATAAATGTGAGGTTATCCACTTTGTTTGCAAAAACAGGAAGGCAGAATATTATCTCAAGTTGACAGATTAGGAAAAGTGGAGGTGCAACGAGACCTGGGTGTCATGGTACATCAGTCATTGAAAGTTGGCATGCAGGTACAGCAGGCTGTGAAGAAGGCTTATTGGCATATTGGCCTTCATAGTGAGAGGATTTGAGTATAGGATCAGGGCGGTCATACTGCAGTTGTACAGAACCTTGGTGAGGCCTCACCTTGAATACTGTGTACAGCTTTGCTCTCCTAATCTGAGGAAGGACATGCTTGTTATTAGAAACATCGAAATATAGAAAATAGGTGCAGGAGTAGGCCATTCGGCCCTTCGAGCCTGCACCACCATTCAATGAGTTCATGGCTGAACATGCAACTTCAGTACCCCATTCCTGCTTTCTCACCATACCCCTTGATCCCCCGAGTAGTAAGGACTACATTTAACTCCTTTTTGAATATATTTAGTGAATTGGCCTCAACAACTTTCTTTGTAGAGAATTCCACAGGTTCACCACTCTCTGGGTGAAGAAGTTTCTCCTTATCTCGGTCCTAAATGGCTTACCCCTTATCTTTAGACTGTGACCCCTGGTTCTGGACTTCCCCAACATTGGGAACATTCTTCCTGCATCTAACCTGTCTAAACCCGTCAGAATTTTAAATATTTCTATGAGATTCCCTCTCATTCTTCTCAAGCCCAGTTGATCCAGTCTTTCTTGATATGTCAGTCCCGCCATCCCGGGAATCAGTCTGGTGAAACATCGCTGCACTCCCTCAATAGCAAGAATGTCCTTCCTCAAGATAGGAGACCAAAACTGTACACAATACTCCAGGTGTGGCCTCACCAAGGCTCTGTACAACTGTAGCAACACCTCCCTCCCCTGTACTCAAATCCCCTCACTATGAAGGCCAACATGCCATTTGCTTTCTTAACAGCCTGCTGTACCTGCATGCCAACCTTCAATGACTGATGTACCATGACACCCAGGTCTCGTTGCACCTCCCATTTTCCTAATCTGTCACCATTCAGATAATAGTCTGTCTCTCTGTTTTTACCACCAAAGTGGATAACCTCACATTTATCCACATTATACTTCATCTGCCATGCATTTGCCCACTCACCTAACCTATCCAAGTCACTCTGCAGCCTCATAGCATCCTCCTCGCAGCTCACACTGCCACCCAACTTAGTGTAATCTGCAAATTTGGAGATACTACATTTAATCCTCTCATCTAAATCATTAATGTACAGTGTAAACAGCTGGGGGCACAGCACAGAATCTTGTGATACCCCACTAGTCACTGCCTGCCATTCTGAAAAGTACCCATTTATTCCTACTCTTTGCTTCCTGTCTGACAACCAATTCTCAATCCATGTCAGCACACTACCCCCAATCCCATGTGCTTTAACTTTGCACATTAATCTCTTGTGTGGGACCTTGTCGAAAGCTTTCTGAAAGTCCAAATACACCACATCAACTGGTTCTCCCTTGTCTACTCTACTGGAAACATCCTCAAAAAATTCC
The DNA here is from genome assembly GCF_044704955.1 of Pristiophorus japonicus. Taxonomy (NCBI): domain Eukaryota; kingdom Metazoa; phylum Chordata; class Chondrichthyes; family Pristiophoridae; genus Pristiophorus; species Pristiophorus japonicus. The sequence continues at coordinate 44,452 of NW_027254769.1, forward strand.
AGAAGATTTGTCAAGCATGATTTCCCTTTCACAAATCCATGCTGACTTGGACCCATAATGTCACCTCTTTCCAAATGCGCTGCTATGACATCCCTAATGATTGATACCATCATTTTACCCACTACTGAGGTCAGGCTGACCGGTCTATAATTCACTGCTTTCTCTGTCCCTCCTTTTTTAAAAAGTGGGGTTACATTGGCTTCCCTCCACTCCATAGGAACTGATCCAGAGTCAGTGGAATGTTGGAAAATGACTGTCAATGAGGGAGTGCAGCGAAGGTTCACCAGACAGATTCCCGGGATGGCAGGACTGACATATGAGGAGAGACTGGATCGACTGGGCCTGTATTCACTGGAGTTTAGAAGGATGAGAGGGGATCTCATAGAAACATAAAATTCTGATGGGATTGGACAGGTTAGATGCAGAAAAAATGTTCCTGATTTTGGGGAACCAGGGGTCAGTCTAGAGATAAGGGGTAAGCCATGTAGGACCGAGATGAGGAAACATAGAAACATAGAAATATAGAAAATAGGTGCAGGAGTAGGCCATTCAGCCCTTCGAGCCTGCACCGCCATTCATGGCTGAACATGAAACTTCCGTACCCCCTTCCTGCTTTCTCGCCATAACCCTTGATCCCCCGAGTAGTAAGGACTTCATTTAACTCCCTTTTGAATATATTTAGTGAATTGGCCTCAACTACTTTCTGTGGTAGAGAATTGCACAAGTTCACCACTCTCTGGGTGAAGAAGTTTCTCCTCATCTCGGTCCTAAATGGTTTACCCCTTATCCTTAGACTATGACCCCTGGTTCTGGACTTCCCCAACATTGGGAACATTCTTCCTGCATCGAACCTGTCTAAACCCGTCAGAATTTTAAACGTTTCCATGAGGTCCCCTCTCATTCTTCTGAACTCCAGTGAATACAAGCCCAGTTGATCCAGTCTTTCTTGATCGGTCAGTCCCGCCATCCCGGGAATCAGTCTGGTGAACCTTCGCTGCACTCCCTCAATAGCAAGAATGTCCTTCCTCAAGTTAGGAGACCAAAACTGTACACAATACTCCAGGTGTAGCCTCACCAAGGCCCTGTACAACTGTAGCAACACCTCCCTGCCCCTGTACTCAAATCCCCTCGCTATGAAGGCCAACATGCCATTTGCTTTCTTAACCGCCTGCTGTACCTGCATGCCAACCTTCAATGACTGATGTACCATGACACCCAGGTCTCGTTGCACCTCCCCTTTTCCTAATCTGTCACCATTCAGATAATAGTCTGTCTCTCTGTTTTTACCCCCAAAGTGGATAACCTCACATTTATCCACATTATACTTCATCTGCCATGCATTTGCCCACTCACCTAACCTATCCAAGTCACTCTGCAGCCTCATAGCATCCTCCTCGCAGCTCACACTGCCACCCAACTTAGTGTCATCCGCAAATTTGGAGATACTACATTTAATCCCCTCGTCTAAATCATTAATGTACAGTGTAAACAGCTGGGGCCCCAGCACAGAACCTTGCGGTACCCCACTAGTCACTGCCTGCCATTCTGAAAAGTCCCCATTTACTCCTACTCTTTGCTTCCTGTCTGACAACCAGTTCTCAATCCATGTCAGCACACTACCCCCAATCCCATGTGCTTTAACTTTGCACATCAATCTCTTGTGTGGGACCTTGTCGAAAGCCTTCTGAAAGTCCAAATATACCACATCAACTGGTTCTCCTTTGTCCACTTTACTGGAAACATCCTCAAAAAATCCCCCTTTCACAAATCCATGCTGACTTGGACCTATCATGTCACCATTTTCCAAATGCGCTGCTATGACATCCTTAATGATTGATTCCATCATTTTACCCACTACTGAGGTCAGGCTGACTGGTGTATAACTCCCTGTTTTCTCTCTCCCTCCTTTTTTAAAAAGTGGGGTTACATTGGCTATCCTCCACTCCATAGGAACTGATCCGGAGTAAATGGAATGTTGGAAAATGACTGTCAATGCATCCGCTATTTCCAAGGCCAGCTCCTTAAGTACTCTGGGATGCAGTCCATCAGGCCCTGGGGATTTATCGGCCTTCAATCCCATCAATTTCCTCAACCCAATTTCCCGACTAATAAAGATTTCCCTCAGTTCCTCCTCCTTACTAGACCCTCTGACCCCTTTTATATCCGGAAGGTTGTTCGTGTCCTCCTCAGTGAATACCGAACCAAAGTACTTGTTCAATTGGTCTGCCATTTCTTTGTTCCCCGTTATGACTTCCCCTGATTCTGATTGCAGGGGATCTACGTTTGTCTTTACTGACCTTTTTCTCTTCACATACCTATAGAAACTTTTGCAATCCGTCTTAATGTTCCCTGCAAGCTTCTTCTCGTACTCCATTTTCCCTGCCCTAATCAAACCCTTTGTCCTCCTCTGCTGAGTTCTAAATTTCTCCCAGTCCCTGGGTTCGCTGCTATTTCTGGCCAATTTGTATGCCACTTCCTTGGCTTTAATACTATCCCTGATTTCCCTTGATAGCCACGGTTGAGCCACCTTCCCTTTTTTATTTTTACGACAGACAGGAATGTACAATTGTTGTAATTCATCCATGCGGTCTCTAAATGTCTGTCTTTGCCCATCCACAGTCAACCCCCTAAGTATCATTCGCCAATCTATCCTAGCCAATTCACGCCTCGTACCTTCAAAGTTACCCTTCTTTAAGTTCTGGACCATGGTCTCTGAGTTAACTGTTTCATTCTCCATCCTAATGCAGAATTCCACCATATTATGGTCACTCTTCCCCAAGGGGCCTCGCACAATGAGATTGCTAATTAATCCTCTCTCATTACACAACACCCAGTCTAAGATGGCCTCCCCCAGAGTTGGTTCCTCGACATATTGGTCTCGAAAACCATCCCTTATGCACTCCAGGAAATCCTCCTCCACCGTATTGCTTCCAGTTTGGCTAGCCCAATCTATGTGCATATTAAAGTCATCGATTATAACTGCTGCACCTTTATTGCATGCACCCCTAATTTCCTGTTTGATGCCCTCCCCAACATCCCTACTACTGTTTGGAGGTCTGTACACAACTCCCACTAACGTTTTTTGCCCTTTGGTATTCTGCAGCTCTACCCATACAGATTCCACATCATCCAAGCTAATGTCCTTCCTAACTATTGCATTAATCTCCTCCTTAACCAGCAATGCTACCCCACCTCCTTTTCCTTTTATTCTATCCTTCCTGAATGTTGAATGTTGAATACCCCTGGATGTTGAGTTCCCAGCCCTGATCATCCTGGAGCCACGTCTCCGTAATCCGTAATCCCTTCTTCACTCAGTTCTCTACCACAGAATGTTGGTGAGTCAGTTCATTAGATATATTCAAAAGGGAGGTGGATGTGGCCCTAATGGCTGAAGGGATCGAGGAGGATGCTGAGAAAGCAGGAATGGGGTGCTGAAGATGAAAGATCAGCCATGATCATATTGAATGGTGGTGCAGGATCGAAGAGCCGAATGGCGAAAACCTGCACCTATTTTCTATGTTTCTATGTCCCCGAGAGAGAGGGACTGAGAGACACCAGTCAGTGTACAGATTTCCCTGAGGGAGAGGGACTGAGAGACAGTGTCACTGCACAGATATCTCCCTGAGGGAGAGGGGACTGAGAGACACCAGTTAGTGTACAGATATCTCCCTGAGGGAGAGGGACTGAGAGACACCAGTCAGTGTACAGATATCTCGCTGAGGGAGAGGGTCTGAGAGTCACCAGTCACTGCACAGATATCTCGCTGAGGGAGAGGGGACTGAGAGACACCAGTCAGTGTACAGATATCTCCCTGAGGGAGAGTGACTGAGAGACACCAGTCAGTGTACAGATATCTCCCTGAGGGAGAGGGACTGAGAGACACCAGCCAGTGTACAGGTATCTCCCTGAGGGAGAGGGACTGAGAGATACCAGTCAGTGTACAGATATCTCTCTGAGTGAGAGGGGACTCAGAAACACCAGTCAGTGTACAGATATCTCCCTGAGGGGGAGGGACTGAGAGATACCAGTCAGTGTACAGATATCTCCCTGAGGGAGAGGGGACTGAGAGACACCAGTCAGTGTACAGATATCTCCCTGAGTGAGAGGGGACTCAGAAACACCAGTCAGTGTACAGATATCTCCCTGAGGGGGAGGGACTGAGAGATACCAGTCAGTGTACAGATTTCCCTGAGGGAGAGGGGACTGAGAGACACCAGTCAGTGTATAGATATCTCCCTGAGGGAGAGCGACTGAGAGACACCAGTCAGTAGACAGATATCTCCCTGAGGGAGAGGGACTGGGAGACACCAGTCAGTGCACAGATATCTCCCTGAGGGAGAGCGACTGAGAGACACCAGCCAGTGTACAGATATCTCCCTGAGAGAGAGGGACTGAGAGATACCAGTCAGTGCACAGATATCTCCCTGAGGGAGAGGGGACTGAGAGACATCAGTCAGTGTACAGATATTTCCCTGAGGGAGAGGGACTGAGAGACACCAGTCAGTGTACAGATATCTCCCTGAGGGAGAGGGGACTGAGAGACACCAGTCAGTGTACAGATATTTCCCTGAGGAAGAGGGACTGAGAGACACCAGTCAGTGTAGGGGAGTTTGAAAACCCCCTCATTTTACCCAGAAGGAAAAGGGCTGTGGGATCAGTCTGTGCTGTGAATTGAAACCGATACAGTTTGACCTTGGCAGAGCAGTGATTGGACGGGGCAGGACACCGGAGGGCCAATGGTGAGACAGCGTCAGCCCGAAGCATGGGGCTTTCAAGCCAATGGGAGAGCACTTGCTCAAACTGTGGGACTGACCCACAGCCATTATCGGACTATTGTCTTCCCCATGTTTACACTATGGAGGGAAATTATGCAGACCTTCAGAAAACTAGGGAACCCAAAACAACCCAAGGGCCTACACAATGGCTACAGGAGGCCAACGCAATAAACACCTACTCAAACCTTGAGTGGGTTAACATCAGTGGAAAAAACCCGCAATTATCGAAAACTGCTGCATTTTTCAAAATCACAAAGCCCACCAGTGGGAAGAATCGATTTCAGCAGGAGAGGCGGACTGGATAATCTGGCTATAAAAAGGGGTTTCTGACGTAGATTGTGTGGTTCCCTGCCCTCGTGATCCAACAACCACAAGCCTCTCGACACTGAAGGAAAACCAGTGTCCGAAGACACCGAAAATAGAAGAAACAAACCACCAGACTGCAGAAGGCACAGTAGTGATTATAAACTCTGGTCCCCAGAACTCCCTACTCAGTTAGGCCAGGAAAGGTGGGAGGTTGGGCATTGTACTGCTAAACTGGTGTAAAGATTTTCGTTGTGTCCGTTTAGTGGGATTTAGGGGGATTGTTTTGTTGGTGTATTGCTGTTTGTTGAGTTACACCTTGTCAAATAAATTGGAAGCTAAAGTTCCTCTTGGAATCACCTTGTCTCAGTTCTATTGTATTACATCTCCTGATCGTGAGTCTTATGTCAGAACCGTGTAAGGGAAGCGAGGAGCGCCTCGAAAACGCTCAACTATGTGTCACAGGCTCGGGAAGAAGGGGTTAGGAGTGTTTGACACTCACAGGTGCCTCACAGGCTGGGCATAAGCTGTGGGGACGCACGAGTCTCAAAACCCCCTTCATAAGCTGTGGACACATCTCTCCAGGGGTGCTCTTGCAGCACTGAGGGTACCTCACAGGCCAGCCATAAGCTGTGAGGGCAGAAGGCCAGAGAGAGACACCCAAGGCACAACAACCCTGTGAAAACCCCTTACAGAACATGGCGACCACGAAGGGACAGAAGCAAACAGGAGATGTTAATATAACAGATGAGGTGATAAGAGAGGAAACTAAAATGGAGGAGAGAATTTCCTCATACATTTGTGGCAAGGTGAACCTCACCAAACCTTGGGTACAAGCCCTCACTCGGGCAGAGCGCCCAGTGGATGCTGCTGCCCAGTGGACAGCAGGGAAGGACCACAACCACAGGGTGGAAAAGGCCATCTGGCTTATCTGCCTCACCCGCCAAGTCTGAAAGCTCGACCAGCGGGTGAAGGACTTGGAACAGAGTCTTCAGAAATCAGAGGAGCTCTCTGCTATCCGGGCTGTGGTTGGGGACAACCTGCTGACCGAATTAGCTGGGGAGCAGCAAAGGAACCGGCAGTTGGAGGAGACCTTCCGAAATAGCCGGGACTATCTTCAGTGTCAGGTCACTGAGGCCAAGGGTAGTGAGGAGTCTATCCGGGAACAGAACTCTCGGTACACCCAGAAAATGTGGGAACTGGAGAATAAATTAAAAGACGTACAGGCAGCCTATAAAGTGGCCAGTCGCAGTGAGTTTGCAGATCACGGTCCCTGCCAGGAGAGGATTAAAACTCTCAGCCATGCTCTATCCCAGGCAAAGGGGATGGTCGCCCTGATAGGACCCGGAGGGTCCACAGGGGACAAAGGAGAGTATTGGGGGGTAGAGGAGAACCCAAAGGCAAGAGGCGCCCGACCACCTCCTGAGGCACCGGTGGTTTGTCCGGTGGGGTACCAGGAGGAGTGGGGCACGCAGGTAGTAGCATACCCAGGGCTGGGGGCAGGACCAATGTGTCCCGCTCGGCAGCAGGGCTGTGAGGCTCCAGCCGAGGGTCAGTTAAGGGCTGGATCAGGTGACCAGGCACTGTCTGCTGCACCGGGTATGGTGGGACAGCCGGAGGTAGAGGGACCAGCGCAGAAAGATCCTGAACCAGGGCAATGTGCCCGGTCAGGCAGCGCAAGTACGGTCCTCCACAGGGAGGTGGCCAAGGTCAGGGAGCGCTGGAGAGCGACTTTATTATTCCCCATGGAGTTCAATCACTCAGGGCCATGGTGGCCCATTTGGCCAAACTCACTCGCAGCGGGGACCCGTCTATCCACTTCATGGAGGTGATGCAGGCCGGGGAAATTAATGGGTGTGACGAGGAAGAGACAGCCAAGCTGCTGCTCTACTCTCTGGACAGCAAATTGTACCAGGCCCTACCGGCAGAATGCCGGAGGGGACAGCGTACATTTACTGAGGTCCAGAGGGCCGTCCTTGAGGCTATGGGCTTCGATGACGGCAGTCCTTTCGAACGGGTCGAAAGGACAAGGCAGCTCGCAGGGGAAACCCCGCAGGCGTTTGCGGACAGGCTGTGGGTGGTATACCACGCAGCCTGTGGGGAGCTCCTCGACTGGGCGAATCTTTCCGCGGTACAGACTGGCCGCTGGCTGAGCATGCTGGGGGCAAACTGCTTGCCCCGGCTCAAGGCCAGGGCAGAACTGTGGTTCGATTCCCGGGACCCCAACCTCACCGAGGAAGCAGTGGTCAGACAACTGGCACTGATCCAACGGAATGGAGGAGGGGAGGAGGGGAAAACCTCCAAAGGTCGGGTAAATGAGGTAAAACCCAACTCGATTCCCAAAAGGGAATGGCACCAGGAGGGTGGCCGCTCGTCTGATGAGGAGGGAGTGTGCTATGGATGCGGGAAAGCTGGGCATTTTAAAAGGGATTGCAGGAGCCCAGTAAAGAGATATGGGGGGAGAAGTCCTTCAGGAGCCGCCCAGAGTGGGTGAAGTGGAGCGAGCTCCTCACCATCCCTTGACCAGATAGTAGCTGCAGTGAGGACAGTGCTGGAGGGGACTGGGAAGGTAGCCACGGCAACAGGCAGGGAAGCACCAGCAACCCTGTCAGTACAGAGGCCGTGACTTGCCCAGACCCAGCCTGTATACCTGTGTCCACTAGAATACGACCCCTGGGGACGACCCTGGGTCAAGATGGAGGTTGAGGGTGTATTGGGGACCTACCTTTTGGACACTGGTGCTTCCAGCACGATAGTCCATTCGGAGGACCCCACAACCTCACCTCTATCAAACGGGGTGCCGTATCAACTAGTTGGGTTCACAGGTAATGAGAAGGCTGGGTTTTTCTCAGTCCCGCTCACAGTTCATTGAGGAGCACTCCAAACACAATGGAAGTGCGTCCTGATGAACTGGGAGCAGGTGGGAAAAGGGATTTTGGGGGCTGATTTTATCATCGCTCGCCAGATCCTAGTAGACTTGAGGAATCACTGTCTATGGGGCACAGTGGGCACGGGAGCAGAGGGAGAAGTCATGGTTATTGATAAGAAACAGGGAAAAGGGACTCTGTGTACAATGAAGCCAAAAGGGGGTTACGACCTGGAGGTTCTAGTCAGTAACACCCCGGCTGAGTACCGGGCCTATGTACAAGCAAATCTTGCAGCATTTGCCACCCATAAACACGACTGTGGGAGAGTCACAGGAGTGGAGGTTAGAATAGATGGGGATCCCATGTCCCGCCCGCAAAAGCAGTATGGCTTTCCCCGAGAGGCAGAAGCAGACTTGGAGACAGCTTTAAGCTCGCTTGTCGAGCAGGGTGTTTTGAGACCCATAGCCACCCATGTCAACTCCCCGCTTTGGCCGGTTAGGAAACCGGATAATTCTTGGAGGGCTACGGTGGATTATAGGGTGCTCAATAAAAACATCCCAGCTTGTGCCCCCACAGTAGCGGCGGTTGTGGATCTGATCGGGGAAATCCCTGCATCCACAACCACGTTCACAGTGTTGGACATATCCAACGGGTTCTGGTCTATCACTGTACGGAGGGAAACATAGAAACATAGAAACATAGAAAATAGGTGCAGGAGTAGGCCATTCGGCCCTTCTAGCCTGCACCGCCATTCAATGAGTTCATGGCTGAACATTCAACTTCAGTACCCCATTCCTGCTTTCTCGCCATACCCCTTGATCCCCCTAGCAGTAAGGACCTCATCTAACTCCTTTTTGAATATATTTAGTGAATTGGCCTCAACAACTTTCTGTGGTAGAGAATTCCACAGGTTCACCACTCTCTGGGTGAAGAAGTTCCTCCGCATCTCGGTCCTAAATGGCTTACCCCTTATCCTTAGACTGTGACCCCTGGTTCTGGACTTCCCCAACATTGGGAACATTCTTCCTGCATCTAACCTGTCTAACCCCGTCAGAATTTTATATGTTTCTATGAGGTCCCCTCTCATTCTTCTGAACTCCAGTGAATACAAGCCCAGTTGATCCAGTCTTTCTTGATAGGTCAGTCCCGCCATCCCGGGAATCAGTCTGGTGAACCTTCGCTGCACTCCCTCAATAGCAAGAATGTCCTTCCTCAGGTTAGGAGACCAAAACTGTACACAATACTCCAGGTGTGGCCTCACCAATGCCCTGTACAACTGTAGCAACACCTCACTGCCCCTGTACTCAAATCCCCTTGCTATGAAGGCCAACATGCCATTTGCTTTCTTAACCGCCTGCTGCACCTGCATGCCAACCTTCAATGACTGATGTACCATGACACCCAGGTCTCTTTGCACCTCCCCTTTTCCTAATCTGTCACCATTCAGATAATAGTCTGTCTCTCTGTTTTTACCACCAAAGTGGATAACCTCACATTTATCCACATTATACTTCATCTGCCACGCATTTGCCCACTCACCTAACCTATCCAAGTCGCTCTGCAGCCTCACAGCATCCTCCTCGCAGCTCACACTGCCACCCAACTTAGTGTCATCCGCAAATTTGGAGATACTACATTTAATCCCCTCATCTAAATCATTAATGTACAGTGTAAACAGCTGGGGCCCCAGCACAGAACCTTGCGGTACCCCACTAGTCACTGCCTGCCATTCTGAAAAGTACCCATTTACTCCTACTCTTTGCTTCCTGTCTGACAACCAGTTCTCAATCCACGTCAGTACACTACCCCCAATCCCATGTGCTCGAACTTTGCACATCAATCTCTTGTGTGGGACCTTGTCGAACGCCTTCTGAAAGTCCAAATATACCACATCAACTGGTTCTCCCTTATCCACTCTACTGGAAACATCCTCAAAAAATTCCAGAAGATTTGTCAAGCATGATTTCCCTTTCACAAATCCATGCTGACTTGGACCTATCATGTCACCTCTTTCCAAATGCAGTGCTATGACATCCTTAATAATTGATTCCATCATTTTACCCACTACCGATGTCAGGCTGACCGGTCTATAATTCCCTGTTTTCTCTCTCCCTCCTTTTTTAAAAAGTGGGGTTACATTGGCTACCCTCCACTCCATAGGAACTGATCCAGAGTCAATGGAATGTTGGAAAATGACTGTCAACGCATCCACTATTTCCAAGGCCACCTCCTTAAGTACTCTGGGATGCAGTCCATCAGGCCCTGGGGATTTATCGGCCTTCAATCCCATCAATTTCCCCAACACAATTTCCCGGCTAATAAGGATTTCCCTCAGTTCCTCCTCCTTACTAGACCCCCCGACCCCTTTTATAACCGGAAGGTTGTTCGTGTCCTCCTTCGTGAATACCGAACCAAAGTACTTGTTCAATTGGTCCGCCATTTCTTTGTTCCCCGTTATGACTTCCCCTGATTCTGACTGCAGGGGACCTACATTTGTCTTTACTAACCTTTTTCTCTTTACATATCTATAGAAACTTTTGCAATCCGTCTTAATGTTCCCTGCAAGCTTTTTCTCATACTCCATTTTCCCTGCCCTAATCAAACCCTTTGTCCTCCTCTGCTGAGTTCTAAATTTCTCCCAGTCCCCAGGTTCGCTGCTATTTCTGGCCAATTTGTATGCCACTTCCTTGGCTTTAATACTATCCCTGATTTCCCTTGATAGCCACGGTTGAGCCACCTTCCCTTTTTTATTTCTATGCCAGACAGGAATGTACAATTGTTGTAGTTCATCCATGCGGTCTCTAAATGTCTGCCATTGCCCATCCACAGTCAACCCCTTAAGTATCATTCGCCAATCCATCTCAGCCAATTCAAGCCTCATACCTTCAAAGTTAGCCTTCTTTAAGTTCTGGACCATGGTCTCTGAATTAACTGTTTCATTCTCCATCCTAATGCAGAATTCCACCATATTATGGTCACTCTTCCCCAAGGGGCCTCGCACAACGAGATTGCTAATTAATCCTTTCTCATTACATAACACCCAGTCTAAGATGGCCTCCCCCCTAGTTGGTTCCTTGACATATTGGTCTAAAAAACCATCCCTTATGCACTCCAGAAAATCCTCCTCCACCGTATTGCTTCCAGTTTGGTTAGCCCAATCTATGTGCATATTAAAGTCACCCATTATAACTGCTGCACCTTTATTGCACGCACCCCTAATTTCCTGTTTGATGCCCTCCCCAACATCATTACTACTGTTTGGAGGTCTGTACACAACTCCCACTAACGTTTTTTGCCCTTTGGTGTTCTGCAGCTCTACCCATATAGATTCCACATCATCCAAGCTAATGTCCTTCCTAACTATTGCCTTAATCTCCTCCTTAACCAGCAATGCTACCCCACCTCCTTTTCCTTTTATTCTATCCTTCCTGAATGTTGAATACCCCTGGATGTTGAGTTCCCAGCCCTGCTCATCCTGGAGCCACGTCTCCGTAATCCCAATCACATCATATTTGTTAACATCTATTTGCACAGTTAATTCATCCACCTTATTGCGGATACTCCTTGCATTAAGACACAAAGCCTTTAGGCTTGTTTTTTTAACACGCTCTGTCCTTTTAGAATTTTGCTGTACAATGGCCCTTTTTGTTCTTTGCCTTGGGTTTCTCTGCCCTCCACTTTTCCTCATCTCCTTTCTGTCTTTTGTTTTTGCCTCCTTTTTGTTTCCCTCTATCTCCCTGCATTGGTTCCCATCCCCCTGCCATATTAGTTTAACTCCTCCCCAACAGCACTAGCAAACACTCCCCCGAGGACATTGGTTCCGATTCTGCCCAGGTGCAGACCGTCCGGATTGTACTGGTCCCACCTCCCCCAGAACCGGTTCCAATGCCCCAGGAATTTGAATCCCTCCCTGCTGCACCATTGCTCAAGCCACGTATTCATCTGAGCTATCCTGCGATTCCTACTCTGACTAGCACGTGGCACTGGTAGCAATCCCGAGATTACTACTTTTGAGGTCCTACTTTTTAATTTAGCTCCTAGCTCCTTAAATTCGTTTCGTAGGAACTCATCCCTTTTTTTACCGATGTCATTGGTACCAACGTGCACCACGACAACCGGCTGTTCTCCCTCCCTTTTTAGAATGTCCTCCACCCGCTCCGAGACATCCTTGACCCTTGCACCAGGGAGGCAACATACCATCCTGGAGTCTCGGTTGCGGCCGCAGAAACACCTATCTATTCCCCTTACAATTGAATCCCCTATCACTATCGCTCGCCCACTCTTTTTCCTGCCCTCCTGTGCAACAGAGCCAGCCACGGTGCCATGAACTTGGCTGCTGCTGCCCGCTCCTGATGAGTCATCCCCCTCAACAGTACCCAAAGCAGTGTATCTGTTTTGCAGTGGGATGACCACAGGGGACCCCTGCACTACCTTCCTTGCACTACTCTTCCTGCTGGTCTTCCATTCCCTCGCTGGCTGTGGACCCTTCTCCTGCGGTAAGACCAACTCGCTACACGTGATACTCACGTCATTCTCAGCATCGTGGATGTTCCAGAGTGAATCCACCTTCAGCTCCAACTCCGCAACGCGGACCGTCAGTAGCCGGAGGTGGACACACTTCCCGCACATGTAGTCGTCAGGGACACTGGTATTGTCCCCGTGTTCCCACATGGTACAGGAGGAGCATATCACATGACCGAGCTGTCCTGCCATGACTTAACCCTTAGATACACTTAAATTGCCGACAACAATGTTAAAAGTTACTGACTAATAAAGAAAAAGAAAAACTACTCACCAATCAGCAGCCAATCACTTACCACGTTGGCTGTAACGTCACCTTTTGATTTCTTTCTACTTCTTTTTTGACTTCTCTCAGCTGGAGCTGCACAACTCCCGCCTCACTCGACTCCCGCCTCTCTCGACGCTCCCCGGACTGCTGAGCCTTTTATAGGCCGCTGCCTCTCTCGACTCCCGCCTCTCTCGACGCTCCCCGGACTGCTGAGCCTTTTATAGGCCGCTGCCTCTCTCGACTCCCGCCTCTCTTTACTCCCGCCTCTCTCGATTCTCCCCGGACTGCTGAGCCTTTTATAGGCCGCTGCCTCTCTCGACTCCCACCTCTCTCGATTCTCCCCGGACTGCTGAGCCTTTTATAGGCCGCTGCCTCTCTCGACTCCCACCTCTCTCGATTCTCCCCGGACTGCTGAGCCTTTTATAGGCCGCTGCCTCTCTCGACTCCCACCTCTCTCGATTCTCCCCGGACTGCTGAGCCTTTTATAGGCCGCTGCCTCTCTCAACTCCCGCCTCTCTCGACTCCCCGGACTGCTGAGCCTTTTATAGGCCGCTGCCTCTCTCGACTCCCGCCTCTCTCGACGCTCCCCGGACTGCTGAGCCTTTTATAGGCTGCTGCCTCTCTCGACTCCCGCCTCTCTCGACTCCCCGGACTGCTGAGCCTTTTATAGGCCGCTGCCTCTCTCGACTCCCGCCTCTCTCGACGCTCCCCGGACTGCTGAGCCTTTTATAGGCCGCTGCCTCTCTCGACTCCCGCCTCTCTCGACGCTCCCCGGACTGCTGAGCCTTTTATAGGCCGCTGCCTCTCTCGACTCCCGCCTCTCTCGACGCTCCCCGGACTCCCCGGAAGACCAGTACAAGTTTGCGTTCACCTTCCGGGAACAGCAGTATACCTGGAGCTGCCTCCCACAGGGCTTTCATAATAGTCCCAGTAACTTTCACCAATGCATGGCGAACTGCTTAACAGGTTCAACCAGCCACACCAGCTGGTCCAGTATGTGGACGACCTGTTGTTGTTCACAGACAGCAGTGAGGAACACGGTCCACTGCTGGCCGAACTGCTGGTCTTACTGAAGGAAGGGGGTTTTAAAGTTAACCCCAAGAAAGCCCAGATAGGTCTAGGAGAGGTAAAATTCATGGGCCTGACGATAAGGGCAGGAGAAAGGGCCATTGATGAGGCTAGAAGAAAGGCAGTGCAGGAACTCCCTGTCCCTAGGGATGTGTCGGGGGTAAGGTCTTTCCTGGGAATCACTGGCTACTGTAGGGACTTCATCGAGGACTATGCAGCCACTGCCGCCCCTCTGCTCAGACTCCTACATAAGGGGGTCGAGTGGGAATGGGACAAGGGCTGTGAGGCAGCATTTGTCCGTCTTAAGAGAGACCTGCAGGTAGCACCAGCCCTCGGGGCAATTGATGTGGGGGAGGAATTCTTCCTGGAGGTGGCAGCCAGTGGTGACAGCTTAAGTGCAGTGTTGCTCCAGGGGTGAAACGGTCAGCTGAGACCAGTGGTGTACTCCTCCAGGGTCCTCACGGAGGTAGAAAAGGGATACTCCAATTGTGAGAGGCACTTGCTTGCCACCCACTGGGCAGTAAAGAGAGCTCAGATCTTTACCGGAATATCCCCCATTACACTCCTCACCCATCATACCCCGACACAGGTGCTGTTGGACGGGAGGATGAAGGACGGGACAGTGAGCAGTGCTAGAATCACTCGCTGGACCCTCCTCCTCTCCCAAATGACTTTAAAGGTCAAGGGCCTCTGCGAGCCCAGGCTCGCAGCAAATTTAATCTATCCAGGGCAGCCGCATCGATGCTCTGTGGAGGGAGTATGGGACATCAACTTTGGATTTTGGGCAGGGATACACCCCACAGGCCGCGAGATCTACGTTGATGGCTCCAGTTCAGTGTCCGCGGGTACAAGACTCACGGGCTGCGGAGTTTGGGATCCCAAGGCAGGAATTGCCTTGGCTCTTAAACTCCCATGCACCCTGAGCGCCCAGCAGGCGGAACTCTCGGCGGTGATGTATGTGGTCACACACCCCGAGGAATTCCCTACCCCATACACGATTTGCTCGGACAGCATGTTCACTTGCAATTGGTGTACAGAGTATCTGGCGATCTGGTCACGCCGGGGGTACACCTCTGTGGATGGGAAGCCCCTTGTGACCAAACCCCTGCTGGAAAATATCGTGGCTGCAGTGGGAGAAACCGGGGATGTATATATCCATAAGGTAAAGGCCCACTCCAAAACTGAGCCACGGGGGGAAGGTAACCAGCAGGCAGACCTGCTGGCAAGGGAAGGTGCTCGCACAGGTCGCCCATGGGACCCATACGAGGCAGGCAGGATAGCAGCAGCAAGAAGCAAGCCAGGGACACAAGGGAGCGTAGGGGCAGCTGTGGCCCCGGACCTTAAAGTAGTCCAGATGCAGGATCCGATCCTGAAGGCTGCCTTGGCTGCTATTAAAAGGGGAAAAGGCGGAGGGCCCATACAGTGCTGTAGATATTGCTGTGCGGGAAGGCATGTTGTTTAAAGGGGACAAATGGGTAGTGCCGCCACAACACCGGAGGGAATTCCTTCAGCTGGCCCATGAGGGTCCAGGTGTGGGACACCCTGGGCCGGAATCTACCTGGCAACGGGTAGAAAAGGCAGGGTGATGGCCAGACCTCCGGGAAGACGTCCGCGACTTCTGTGCGGGCTGTCTGGTTTGTGCTGCAAACAATTCAGACCCTCAGAAAAGGAAGGTGTCTATGGGACATGTCAGGTGGGTAGAGGGACCATGGCAATCGATCCAGATCGACTACATCGGACCCCTACCGGCCGCCCAGGGAGGTTATAAATACTGCCTCGTCCTGGTGGATGTGTTTTCCAACTGGGTGGAAGCCTTCCCTTGCCGAACAGCTCCCGCGGTGGGGACTGCAAAAATCCTGGTGAGGCAGGTGTTCTCTCGGTGGGGTCTACCTCAAATCGTGGAGTCCGACCGTGGAAGCCACTTCACCGGCCAGGTGATGCAGGCCACCCTAAAGGTGCTGGGGATAAGAGCCAAATGGCATGTGGCCTACAACCCTCAGTCCTCAGGCCCCGTAGAACGCCTGAACCGGACCCTAAAGGAAAGGCTGTGCAAGGAGACGGGAGACTCACCGAACAAGTGGGTGGAGGTCTTACCGTTGGTCCTCATGGGAATCCGGGCCAGTCAGTCAAAGAGCACAGGGTACTCACCCCATGAGCTGATGACGGGCCGGATCATGAGAACCCCAGTGCATGTGTTGGTGCCAGTTCTCACCGAAGGGCAGCTCCGAGAGGTGAACCGGGACCGGTTTGTCAGGAATCTGTTTGAACACCTCAAACAGATTCACTGGCAGGCTGCTAGTAACATGGGCAGATAGCATCAGAGTAACCGATTGCTGCTAGAACCCAGCAAACACCACGAATGGGAGATAGGGGACCAGGCCATGGTGAGGAACTATGCTCGGGTCGGGGTATTTGAACCACTGTATATGGGACCATACAGCATCGTCGACAAGGCTAGCCCTATGGTCTATGCGGTTCGATTACCTCGCCGGGTGAAGTGGTATCACATTAATCAGTGTAAATTGTTTGACCCGAAAGAGGTAAAAAACAGAGGGGACGAGCAAGGGAAGGGAATCAGGCACTGGGGGAGGAACAGGCCCCGGTGGATTTGGAGGCTCCGGAGGAGGCAGCGGGCCCCGAAGCTCTACAGCCGGGGCTGGTTCACTGCTCCAGTAAGGCTATCCCACCACTGGGTAGAGGTTCCCAGCCCACTAACAGAAGTAGGGAGAAAGGCTCTACCATTAGCAAGGTTCAAGGGGAAGCTGAACCTCCCATGGTGGATCAGCTGGGGCTAGCCCAAGAGGTGGAGGAGATGGCATTGCAGCCCATAACGTGGGACTCTGCACCGACAGTAAGGAGGAGTAACAGAGTGCCACAGCCCAGGGCACCGTGGTCCCCTGTTTACTGAGCTCCCCGCCCCAGACCGAGAAGGCGAAAGACAACAGGGAGAGTGCTCTGTTGCACTAGCAAGGGTCTCCCACCGATTATCCGGGGCTCGGGAGGGCCTTGGAGGGCAGCACAAGACTCATTAAGGGGGACTATACGAGCCCCTCAGCGGAGGGCATCCTGGTCCCCAGGGTACGGTCAGCTGAGTGGTCGATGACGCCTGTACAGTGACAGGATATAGCCTGGCCACCCAGGGACGGGTGGCGGTGTGTATATTTTCCCTTCCTGTTTTGTTACTTTGTGTTGTGAGTATATGTGTTTAGGTAAGGCAGTGACGGTTGGGTACAGCATTTTATGTTCGGAACATGTTAAGTGGGCCGAGTCTGGAGAGGTCTCTCAAGGCAAGACCATGTTCTTCTTGCCTTTCAGATGTCAACAACTCCCTACTGGACGTTAGTGATGCTGGTATCGCTAAGGATCTGCACCGGGCACCGAGGGGACACCGAGGACTCCCTGGTTTTCGGATGCTCCGCGGGCAGAGCGCCGACAGTGACCACAGGAGAAGGGACTCCGGTGGTGGATGGCCGGGTCACCTACTCCCACGAGGGGAGATGGCCTGGGTGGTTGGGATCGAACTCCACCAAGTACTCCAACCATAAGGACTTTACCTACGGAGAGACCTCCATCCCCTGCCCGGAGATCACTGTGGCCACTTCCAGAGTGAGAGTGACAGAAGGCAGGAAGGTATGCCTAACTTGCCAAGGGGACATACCTCTGGGACGGTGGTGGTGGCTCAGAAAGCTCTAGAGGGAAGTGGGAGACTGACACTCGGACTGGGAACGTCTGGATAATGATACCTACCGAACCATCATGGGGTCATCTGGCAGGGTCACGGTGTGCTGGGAGAAATGGTGGGCGTACGACCAAGGAATTTATTTGTGTATGTGGGGATCCACTCGCGTGTGTTCAGAGGGGGTCTCCATTGCTTTCTATAGGTGGGAGCAGGATGTCAGGGATGGGGTGGGATGGGATCACAGCGGGGAGGTGTGTGTGATCCCCAATCCCCGGGTACCAGTAAACGCCACCGAACTTGTAGTTCGGGAAAGGAAGCCCCCACCCACGGCCAAGCCCACCGCCCCACACGAGGGCCCGACAACAACCAGGGGGCCGGGGAATGGTTTAGTGTTGGTCCCTACCGAGAAACTATTTTATCAGGGGGTACACTGCACGGTGACATCAGTGGTGCTGAATCTGACAGAAGTCCACCTACCCACGTGGTGTCCCCGGGAAACCGAGCTGTTATACCAGGCTCTGCTGCGGGAGATGTTCTGGAAGTTCTATGAACTGGACTTCGGGGATGTCAGTGTGACAGACTTGTATAAACAGTGGGATCGGGCTGAACCGGGCAGGCAGAGGCGTGGCACTTTAAATGACATTCTTACGGGGTTTAACACCGGGGCGTCCGCCATAAACAGTTTGGATAACGTGCAGCTGGCCCTCCAGATAAATGGGTTAAAGAATCAGCTGCACAAAGTCCTGGGGGACGAGAATACCGTCGTGGGATCCGCGCTCCACCAAGAGGTGGCAATGACAGTTCACTTAAAGGAGATTATCTCTCAATTGGAGGCACAGGCCAGGGCTGTAAACGCCTTGATTCGGGAGGATAGAAACGCCTCCGATCAAGCCGCCCAAAATGAGGTGTGCGTGCTCTATGGGGCCTGGTTGCTGGGAGAGGGACGGAGTAACCTCGAGGATCTGAGACAGGGACAGGTCCCCTCCTGGATCAGCAACCAGCACTTAGCAGCACTGCACCCTTATGATAATGTTTTGAGTCCTTGCCAACTTCGTGTAGCGTCGGAAGCCTACCCGGTACCGGTGGACTGTGGAAAGTCAAACCATACCACCATGGGTGTGGTGGTCAGGATGCCTGTGATGGGGCGTCCCCACGATCAGCACCCTTGTACTGAGTGGAGAATGTGGGAGTCATTCGTGGAGGGGTGCATGTTCGATTCCAAGAGGTCCCACCTGATGTCACAATGTGGGAGCACACTGTGACAGGTACAGACCTCTCGGGTTGTCGGAGCAGGGGAACACAGGTAATCTTGTGCCCCCAGCACTTGAACGCTTTTGCAAGGCCACAATGCGGGTTCAGCACTGCTGGCGCAGAGCCTATCAATTGCACAATGGAGGTAATGGCCCCTAACCACATGCCTCCACAGGTAGCATATGTAGGCAGTGGGACATATTATGTCACCACAAGTGCCCAACGGTATGAACACGGACCGGGAAGGTGGTGTCCAATTCCGTACAGCAGCTTTTGCTTTAAACCCGGGGCAGAGGTTCAAGTGGCACACACCAGAATCACACCCATCCCTGAACCTTCCACGATTCACCTCACGGTGCAAAACAACCTCAGCCATCTACAACAATATGTCGCCCAGTTTGGCTATCCCATTGCCCCACTACCTGAGAAACTTACAGCCCTCCTCCAGGCAGTGGATTTGTCTCAAAAACATTTTTACACCATGGAGCAGAAAACTGAAATTCTAGCAGGGGAGATTGCCCAGATTAAACCCCCAGCATGGTGAGTGGGCAAATGCATGGCAGATGAAGTATAATGTGGATAAATGTGAGGTTATCCACTTTGGTGGTAAAAACAGAGAGACAGACTATTATCTGAATGGTGACAGATTAGGAAAAGGGAAGGTGCAACGAGACCTGGGTGTCATGGTACATCAGTCATTGAAGGTTGGCATGCAGGTACAGCAGGCGGTTAAGAAAGCAAATGGCATGTTGGCCTTCATAGCGAGGGGATTTGAATACAGGGGCAGGGAGGTGTTGCTACAGTTGTACAGGGCCTTGGTGAGGCCACACCTGGAGTATTGTGTACAGTTTTGGTCTCCTAACTTGAGGAAGGACATTCTTGCTATTGAGGGAGTGCAGCGAAGGTTCACCAGACTGATTCCCGGGATGGCGGGACTGACCTATCAAGAAAGATTGGATCAATTGGGCTTGTATTCACTGGAGTTCAGAAGAATGAGAGGGGACCTCATAGAAACGTTTAAAATTCTGACGGGTTTAGACAGGTTAGATGCAGAAAGAATGTTCCCAATGTTGGGGAAGTCCAGAACCAGGGGTCACAGTCTAAGGATAAGGGGTAAGCCATTTAGGACCGAGATGAGGAGAAACTTCTTCACCCAGAGAGTGGTGAACCTGTGGAATTCTCTACCACAGAAAGTAGTTGAGGCCAATTCACTAAATATATTCAAAAGGGAGTTAGATGACGTCCTTACTACTCGGGGGATCAAGGGTTATGGCGAGAAAGCAGGAAGGGGGTACTGAAGTTTCATGTTCAGCCATGAACTCATTGAATGGCGGTGCAGGCTAGAAGGGCTGAATGGCCTGCTCCTGCACCTATTTTCTATGTTTCTATGCATGCTGGGATTTGGGAATATGGGCAGACATACCTGCATGGATCCGGGTGGGATCGCATGCCTTAGTAATCGGCCAACTCCTGATTGTAGCTTATCTGCTGGTTACAAGCTGTAAGCTCAGGAGAAAAAGAAAAAGAACGCAGTTCCTCGGGCTACTACACAGCCAGGAGAGCCGTTACTAAACACTCAAGGTGTGTAAACAAAGCTTGACCGCGACACTTAGGCGGTTTTGTTATTCCCAGGGATGACTGCGTTTTTCATACATGGACCCAGGGGAGTTTGCAGGGCAGGTTTCTTTGTTTTACGGTTGAGACTGAAATGAGACTCAATGTACAATTACTGCTGTAACATTAAGTACATATATGTATGTTGCTGTCGTGTATTGTAACCTGTTGGATTTCTGTGTTTAGTACCGCGTTAAAAGGAATTACGATATATATCGACGGGATCAGTTTAGAGTTAAACTGGGGAAAGTTGGGCAATTTGGGAGACCGAGGGTTTTCTCACCACCCTGAACTTTGACACACTCGAGTGGTGTCTGACTGTGTCAGATGGGGGATTATGTAGGGGAGGACAAAAACCCTCTCATTTTACCCAGAAGGAAAAGGGCTGTGGGATCAGTCTGTGCTGTGAATATCAAAAGGGCCAGTTTGGACATTGGAACTAATCAAATTGTCTGGGAACTGTATACCCTCGAAACTTGTCCCTTGAAAACATTAGCATTTAAACAATGCCACATACATATTCCAACACCTTTTTCATCAGGCATAGAAATATCTGGCTCAGGCCAGACTAGCACAATGGCTACAGGAGGCCAATGCAATCAACACCCACTCAAACCTTGAGTAGGTTAAGATCAGTGGTAAAAAAAAACAATCTAAACCTGCTGCATTTTTCAAAATCACAAAGCCCACCAATCAGAAGAATCGACTTCAGCAGGAGAGGCGGACTGGATAATCTGGCTATAAAAAAGGGGTTTCTGACGCAGTGAAAAAGGAGTGATGATTTTCCCTGCCCTCGTCATCCAACAATCACAACCAGCAAGCCCCTCGACACTGAAGGAAAACCAGTGTCTGAAGACACTGAAGATAGAAGAAACAAACCACCAGACTGCAGAAGGCACAGTAGTGCGTATAACCTCTGGTCCCCGGAACTCCCAACTCAGTTAGGCCAGGAAAGGTGGGAGGTTGGGCGAAAGGTGGGAGGTTGGGCATTGTACTGCTAAACTGGTGTAAAGATTTTCGCTGTGTCCGTTTAGTGGGATTTAGGGGGATTGTTTTGTTGGTGTATTGCTGTTTGTTGAGTTACACCTTGTCAAATAAATTGGAAGCCTAAAGTTCCTCTTGGAATCGCCTTGTCTCAGTTCTATTGTATTACATCTCCTGATCGTGAGTCTTATGTCAGAACAGTGTAAGGGAAGCTAGGAGCGCCTCGAAAACGGTCAACTGTGTGTCACAGGCTCGGGAAGAAGGGGTTAGGAGTGTTTGACACTCACAGGTGCCTCACAGGCTAGGCATAAGCTGTGGGGACGCACGAGTCTCAAAACCCCCTTCATAAGCTGTGGACACAGTCTCTCCAGGGGTGCTCTTGCAGCACTCAGGGTACCTCACAGGCCAGGCATAAGCTGTGAGGGCAGAAGGCCAGAGAGAGACACCCAAGGCACAACAACCCTGTGAAAACCCCTTACACCCACAGCCATCTAGCACTGTGATGAGGAAAAACTTTTGCACTATAGAATTGTGAACTTATGGAATGCTCAAACACATAAAGTTGTTGAGTCCAGTTCATCGGGTATATTCAAAGGGAGTTAGATGTGGCCCTTACAGCTAATGGGATCAGGGTGTATGGAGAGAAGGCAGGAGTTGGGTGCTGAAGTTGCATGATCAGCCATGATCATATTTAATAATGGTGCAGCCTCGAAGGGCCGAATGGCCTACTCCTGCACCTATTTTCTATGTTTCTATGTTTCTAATCCATACATTTGACATATGCCACACTTGTAAGAGGGGCAAACTATGAAGAACACTATGCATTGCAAGTGGGTAATATTAGCTTCCTGCAATACTGTGGAATGTTCGGTATCGAATTTGCTGCACATTAAATAGACTTAAAGTAATTGGTCGGCGGTTTAGAGGAGATATGAGTGGGAATGTCTTTACCCAGATTCTGGTGGGCGTCTAAATCTCACTGCCTTAAAGGTTGGTAGAGGCAGAAACCCTCCCACATTTAAAAACATATTTGGATGTGTTTCAGTCTGACTGAATCATCGCCGAGCAGAACCTGGGGAAAGTTAGCAGTGTGTTTAATCATAAAATATCCAACCACATATTGTCCCCCAAATATTTTATCGTTGAAAACTAGTGGGTAAAATGTAAATTAGACTGCATAAGAGTAGCTGCTCAGATCTCAGGTGATATCTTTGTCAGTATCCCAGAGTGCATGTTCCTGTAAGCAGAGCGAAATCAATGATTATTGAAAGACTCCTTCTCTGAGGTGTTCTCGGGATTTCCATGATCTGATCATTAACATTTGTTACCCAAACACAAATTCTTAAGTTTGTGTTCGATGTTTTAGATGGAAAATCCAAATGGTGTTCAATGTTGTAGAGGTCTTCTCCAAACCTACATTGAGGGCTGAGTCTGACCATCAGTTATTTGAGGGCCAACATTTTAAACTCGCCTGTTTGGTTGAAATATTTTGCCCCCCTTCTTCTGTGAGATATGAATTTTATAAAGATGGACAAGCTCTCACTTCAGCGAAAGACCACAACTATTATATCAAGCAGACATCTCGGCCGGACGGTTGGGGGATTTACTTTGAACAGTGAGGTGAAAAAACCGAGAAATCCGGTTTCAGTTTCAGTCAGACGTCAGTAACATTTACTGCAATTATCATCTTTCTTCCACATTATTCCTAACAAATTCTCACACAGGAATTTCCCAGTCTCGAAGTGGGCCTTACCTATATGTTTAACACATACTTTGTAACATAGTAAATACATCGATACATAGAAAACCAGAGTAATAAAGACATGTATGTTTGTACGGCACACTCATTTGGCCTCAATCACTGCGTGCAATTTATGGCGTCAATTCTAAAGAGAACTTTAAAATAATAGAAAACGGACAGGATGTCACTGGGATGGATACATTTATTCTTCAGGTGAAACTTGAACTACTGGGAAAAATATTGCAAGAGTAACCAAAGCAGCTATGTCATTTAGCACTGGTTATTTTTAAAGTTAAGGGTGAGGTTAAAGTAAATAGGGGAAGGTTTTTTGTCGAAATGTGAAATATATAAGGATGGATGATCAATGCATAATGATCACTAAAGACGGGAAGTGCAGAGCTTGGAACTTCTTTCTGATGACGAGTGCTGGAGGTTAAGATTTGTCACGTAGAGTGGAGGAGTTGGACACCATTGCTTTTAGTTAGATTAGTGGCCATGGCACGGGGATAGTGCAGAGCTCCTGCCTTTGACGAGCAGAGTCAGTACGAATCAGAACCGGACCAGAGATAGTAGGTTGGCTGCATGAGGACTCAGTAACGTTCCACAATCGCGCTTTCCTCAATTACCTCTAACTACTGCTAAAGTAGAAGGGGGAGACGGGCGCCCAATATTGGTGTGGTGATCTCAGTGACCAGGCTCTTAATTACGATGAGAGTCCGATTTGACTTTAAAACTGACGTGACAACTTCAACCAAAGCAAAGTAATTAACAAGTGGATATATTGCCAGGAGTCCCAGTGTCAATTCCAGATTTTTCAATCAGGCCATGTAATGAGTTAATAAAAGGAGGCGAAGCATTGTTAACCTGCTCAGTGACCAGCAGTTCGACCCGAGGACCTTCCTCGTTCTGCAAAGACCCGGATAAAGAAGTCCACCAAGAGGAGTCCAGTATAACCGGGATTACTTACCAAACCAGTAAAGTCAACAACGGCGGCAGAAACTCCTATACACAGCGAATCTGTTGCTGTTTTAGTGAGTTACTATAAGTACCTCTGTGGCAAACCGAAACAAGTGACTCAAAGACAGGCCATTGCTGCCTGGATGTTGAAACTTCTTCTTTCACATTCATCTGTTTGACGGAAGCCACTGCACTATTTATTTTAAAAGACGAATGCCAAACAGAACAAGGAATGTCATCTGAATATCAAGTATTGAATATAAACTGCAACCATTACTTGATGGTTTCAAGAAGCTGATCACTCTGTTTAATTGGCAATAAGACAGAAGTTATTCGGACAGCTTAATGCTCCAAAGCTTAATACCGTAGGCACTAATTTCTGGGTTATGAATTTAATTTCATATTTTCTCAGCCATTATTGCTAATAAGAACATAAAAACATATGGAATAGGAACAGGGGTAGGCTATTCCGCCCCTCGAGCCTGCTCTGCCATTCTATCGGAGAGGCCTATAAAGGCCGTGAGAGGCAGCGGGACTTCGTAGTCGCTGAGGTGTGAGTCCGGGGTCAGCGAGAGGCCTATAAAGGTCGCGAGAGGCAGCGGGAGTTCGTGGTCGCTGAGGTGTGAGTCCGGGGTCAGCGAGAGGCCTATAAAGGCCGTGAGAGGCAGCGGGAGTTCGTGGTCGCTGAGGTGTGAGTCCGGGGTCAGCGAGAGGCCTATAAAGGCCGCGAGAGGCAGCGGGACTTCGTAGTCGCTGAGGCCTGAGTCCGGGGTCAGCGAGAGGCCTATAAAGGCCGCGAGAGGCAGCGGGAGTTCGTGGTCGCTGAGGCCTGAGTCCGGGGTCAGCGAGAGGCCTATAAAGGCCGCGAGAGGCAGCGGGAGTTCGTGGTCGCTGAGGCCTGAGTCCGGGGTCAGCGAGAGGCCTATAAAGGCCGCGAGAGGCAGCGGGAGTTCGTGGTCGCTGAGGTGTGAGTCCGGGGTCGGCGAGAGGCCTATAAAGGCCGCGAGAGGCAGCGGGAGTTCGTGGTCGCTGAGGCCTGAGTCCGGGGTCAGCGAGAGGCCTATAAAGGTCGCGAGAGGCAGCGGGAGTTCGTGGTCGCTGAGGCCTGAGTCCGGGGTCAGCGAGAGGCCTATAAAGGCCGCGAGAGGCAGCGGGAGTTCGTGGTCGCTGAGGTGTGAGTCCGGTGTCAGCGAGAGGCCTATAAAGGCCACGAGAGGCAGCGGGAGTTCGTGGTCACTGAGGCCTGAGTCCGGGGTCAGCGAGAGGCCTATAAAGGTCGCGAGAGGCAGCGGGAGTTCGTGGTCGCTGAGGCCTGAACCCGGGGTCACCGAGAGGCCGATAAAGGTCGCGAGAGGCAGCGGGAGTTCGTGGTCGCTGAGTTGTGAGTCCGGGGTCAGCGAGAGGCCTATAAAGGTCGCGAGAGGCAGCGGGAGTTCGTGGTCACTGAGGTGTGAGTCCGGGGTCGGCGAGAGGCCTATAAAGGCCGCGAGAGGCAGCGGGAGTTCGTGGTCACTGAGGTGTGAGTCCGGGGTCGGCGAGAGGCCTATAAAGGCCGCGAGAGGCAGCGGGAGTTCGTGGTCACTGAGGTGTGAGTCCGGGGTCAGCGAGAGGCCTATAAAGGCCGCGAGAGGCAGCGGGAGTTCGTGGTCGCTGAGGCCTGAGTCCGGGGTCAGCGAGAGGCCGATAAAGGCCGCGAGAGGCAGCGGGAGTTCGTGGTCGCTGAGGTGTGAGTCCGGGGTCAGCGAGAGGCCTATAAAGGCCGGGAGAGGCAGCGGGAGTTCGTGGTCGCTGAGGTGTGAGTCCGTGGTCAGCGAGAGGCCTATAAAGGCCGCGAGAGGCAGCGGGAGTTCGTGGTCGCTGAGGCCTGAGTCCGGGGTCGGCGAGAGGCCTATAAAGGCCGCGAGAGGCAGCGGGAGTTCGTGGTCGCTGAGTCCTGAGTCCGGGGTCGGCGAGAGGCCTATAAAGGCCGCGAGAGGCAGCGGGAGTTCGTGGTCGCTGAGGCCTGAGTCCGGGGTCGGCGAGAGGCCGAAAAAGGCTGCGAGAGGCAGTGGGAGTTCGTGGTCGCTGAGGTGTGAGTCCGGGGTCAGCGAGAGGCCTATAAAGGCTGCGAGAGGCAGCGGGAGTTCGTGGTCGCTGAGGCCTGAGACCGGGGTCGGCGAGAGGCCGATAAAGGCCGCGAGAGGCAGCGGGAGTTCGTGGTCGCTGAGGCCTGAGTCCGGGGTCAGCGAGAGGCCTATAAAGGCCGCGAGAGGCAGCGGGAGTTCGTGGTCGCTGAGGTGTGAGTCCGGGGTCGGCGAGAGGCCTATAAAGGCCGCGAGAGGCAGCGGGAGTTCGTGGTCGCTGAGGCCTGAGTCCGGGGTCAGCGAGAGGCCTATAAAGGTCGCGAGAGGCAGCGGGAGTTCGTGGTCGCTGAGGCCTGAGTCCGGGGTCAGCGAGAGGCCTATAAAGGCCGCGAGAGGCAGCGGGAGTTCGTGGTCGCTGAGGTGTGAGTCCGGTGTCAGCGAGAGGCCTATAAAGGCCACGAGAGGCAGCGGGAGTTCGTGGTCACTGAGGCTTGAGTCCGGGGTCAGCGAGAGGCCTATAAAGGTCGCGAGAGGCAGCGGGAGTTCGTGGTCGCTGAGGCCTGAACCCGGGGTCACCGAGAGGCCGATAAAGGTCGCGAGAGGCAGCGGGAGTTCGTGGTCGCTGAGTTGTGAGTCCGGGGTCGGCGAGAGGCCTATAAAGGCCGCGAGAGGCAGCGGGAGTTCGTGGTCACTGAGGTGTGAGTCCGGGGTCAGCGAGAGGCCTATAAAGGCCGCGAGAGGCAGCGGGAGTTCGTGGTCGCTGAGGCCTGAGTCCGGGGTCAGCGAGAGGCCGATAAAGGCCGCGAGAGGCAGCGGGAGTTCGTGGTCGCTGAGGTGTGAGTCCGGGGTCAGCGAGAGGCCTATAAAGGCCGGGAGAGGCAGCGGGAGTTCGTGGTCGCTGAGGTGTGAGTCCGTGGTCAGCGAGAGGCCTATAAAGGCCGCGAGAGGCAGCGGGAGTTCGTGGTCGCTGAGTCCTGAGTCCGGGGTCGGCGAGAGGCCTATAAAGGCCGCGAGAGGCAGCGGGAGTTCGTGGTCGCTGAGGCCTGAGTCCGGGGTCGGCGAGAGGCCGAAAAAGGCTGCGAGAGGCAGTGGGAGTTCGTGGTCGCTGAGGTGTGAGTCCGGGGTCAGCGAGAGGCCTATAAAGGCTGCGAGAGGCAGCGGGAGTTCGTGGTCGCTGAGGCCTGAGTCCGGGGTCGGCGAGAGGCCGATAAAGGCCGCGAGAGGCAGCGGGAGTTCGTGGTCGCTGAGGTGTGAGTCCGGGGTCAGCGAGAGGTCAGATAAAGGCTGCGAGAGGCAGCGGGAGTTCGTGGTCGCTGAGGTGTGAGTCCGGGGTCAGCGAGAGGCCTATAAAGGCTGCGAGAGGCAGCGGGAGTTCGTGGTCACTGAGGCCTGAGTCCGGGGTCAGCGAGAGGCCTATGAAGGCTGCGAGAGGCAGCGGGAGTTCGTGGTCACTGAGGCCTGAGTCCGGGGTCAGCGAGAGGCCTATGAAGGCTGCGAGAGGCAGCGGGAGTTCGTGGTCGCTGAGGTGTGAGTCCGGGGTCAGCGAGAGGCCTATAAAGGCTGCGAGAGGCAGTGGGAGTTCGTGGTCGCTGAGGCCTGAGTCCGGGGTCAGCGAGAGGCCTATGAAGGCTGCGAGAGGCAGCGGGAGTTCGTGGTCGCTGAGGCCTGAGTCCGGGGTCGGCGAGAGGCCTATGAAGGCTGCGAGAGGCAGCGGGAGTTCGTGGTCGCTGAGGCGTGAGTCCGGGTTCGGCGAGAGGCCTATAAAGGCCGCGAGAGGCAGCGGGAGTTCGTGGTCACTGAGGCCTGAGTCCGGGGTCAGCGAGAGGCCTATAAAGGCCGCGAGAGGCAGCGGGAGTTCGTGGTCGCTGAGGCCTGAGTCCGGGGTCAGCGAGAGGCCTATAAAGGCCGCGAGAGGCAGCGGGAGTTCGTGGTCGCTGAGGTGTGAGTCCGGGGTCGGCGAGAGGCCTATAAAGGCCGCGAGAGGCAGCGGTAGTTCGTGGTCGCTGAGGCCTGAGTCCGGGGTCGGCGAGAGGCCTATAAAGGCCGCGAGAGGCAGCGGGAGTTCGTGGTCGCTGAGGCCTGAGTCCGGGGTCAGCGAGAGGCCTATAAAGGCCGCGAGAGGCAGCGGGAGTTCGTGGTCGCTGAGGCCTGAGTCCGGGTTCAGCGAGAGGACTATAAAAGGCCGTGAGAGGCACCGGGAGTTCGTGGTCGCTGAGTCCGGGGTCGGCGACAGGCCTATAAAAGGCGGGGCTTGTGCAGCAAAAAGAAGTAGAAAGGGGGTAAGTGATTGGCTGGTGATTGGTGAGTAGTTTTTCCTTTTGCTTTTCGATATCAGTAAGTAACATTTAGCATTGTTGCTGCCAATTTAAGTGTATCTAAGGGATAAGTCATGGCAGGACAGCTCGGACACGTGTTATGCTCCTCCTGTACTATGTGGAAAATCAGGAAAAAGAGGCGGGGTGGCGTTGCTGGTTAAAGAGGAAATTAATGCAATTGTAAGGAGGGACATTAGCCTGGATAATGTGGAATCGGTATGGGTGGAGATGCGGAATTCCAAAGTGCAGAAAACGCGAGTGGGTGTTGTGTATAGAGCACCAAATAGTAGTAGTGAGGTTGGGGACAGCATCAAAGAAGAAATAATGGATGTGTGCAATAAAGGTACAGCAGTTATCGTGGGCGATTTTAATCTACATATAGATTGGGCTAACCTAACTGGCAGCAATGCGGTGGAGGAGGATTTCCTGGAGTGTACTAGGGATGGTTTTCTAAACCAATATGTTGAGGAACCAACCAGGGAGCTGCCCATCCTCGACTGGCTATTGTGTAATGAGAAAGGACTAATTAGCAATCTTGTTGTGGGAGGCCCCTTGGGGAAGAGTGACCATAATATGGTAGATTTCCTTATTAAGATGGAGAGTGACACAGTTAATTCGGAAACTAGGGTCCTGAACTTAAGGAAAGGTAACTTCGATGATATGAGGCGTGAATTGGCTAGAATAGACTGGCAAAGGATACTTAAAGGGTTGATGGTGGATAAGCAATGGCAAACATTTAAAGATCACATGGACGTACTTCAGCAAATGTACATCCCTGTCTGGAGTAAAAATAAAACTGGGAAGGTGGCTCAACCATGGCTAACAAGGGAAATTAAGGATAGTGTTAAAAACAAGGAAGAGGCATAAAAAATTGGCTAGAAAAAGCAACAAGCCTGAGGACTGGGAGAAATTTAGAATTCAACAGAGGAGGAGAAACGGTTTAATTAAGAGGGGGATATAGAGTACGAGAGGAAGCTTGCAGGGAATATAAAAACTGACTGCAAACCCTTCTATAAATATGTGAAGCGAAAAAGATTAGTAAAGACAAACGTAGGTCCCTTGCAGTCGGATTCAGGTGAAATTATAATGGGGAAGAAAGAAATGGCAGACCAATTGAACCAATACTTTGGTTCTGTCTTCACGAAGGAAGATACAACTAACCTTCCGAAGGGACGAGGGGACAGTGGGTCGAGTGAGAAGGAGAAACTGAAGGAAATCCTTATTAGGTGGGAAATTGTGTTAGGGAAATTGATGGGATTGAAGGCCTGATAGTCTGCATCCCAGAGTGCTCGAGGAAGTGGCCCTAGAAATAGTGAATGCATTGGTGATCATTTTCCAACAGTCTATCGACTCTGGATCAGTTCCCATGGAGTGCAGGGTAGCTAATGTAATACCACTTTTTAAAAAAGGAGTGAGGGAGAAAACGGGTAATTATAGACTGGTTAGCCTGACATCAGTAGTGGGGAAAATGTTGGAATCGATCATGAAGGACGAAATAGCAGCGCATTTGGAAAGCAGTGACAGTATCGGATCAAGTCAGCATGGATTTATGAAAGGGAAATCATGCTTGACGAATCTTCTGGAATTTTTTGAGGATGTAACGAGTAGAGTGGACAAGGGGGAACCAGTGGATGTCATCTATTTGGACTTTCAAAAGGCCTTTGACAAGGTCCCACACAAGAGATTGGTGTGCAAAATCAAAGCACATGGTATTGGGGATAACATACTGATGTGGATAGGGAACTGGTTGGCAGACAGGAAGCAGAGAGTTGGGATAAACGGGTCCTTCTCAGAATGGCAGGCAGTGACTAGTGGAGTGCCGCAGGGCTCAGTGCTGGGACCCCAGCTATTTACAATATACATTAACGATTTGGATGAAGAAATAGAGTGTAATATCTCCAAGTTTGCAGATGACACTAAACTGGGTGGCGGTGTGAGCTGTCAGGAGGATGCTAAGAGGCTGCAGGGTGACTTGGACAGGTTAGGTGAGTGGGCAAATGCATGGCAGATGCAGTATAATGTGGATAAATATGAGGTTATTCATTTTGGGGCAAAAACACGAAGGCAGAATTTTATCTGAATGGCGGCAGACTAGGAAAAGGGGAGGTGGAACGAGATCTGGGTGTCAGGGTTCATCAGTCATTGAAGATTGGCATGCAGGTACAGCAGACGGTGAAGAAGGCAAATGGTATGTTGGCCTTCATAGTTCGAGGATTTGAGTATAGGAGCAGGGAGGTCTTACTGCAGTTGTACATGGCCATGGTGAGGCCTCACCTGGCATATTGTGTTCACTTTTGGTCTCCTAATCTAAGGAAGGACATTTTTGCTATTGAGGGAGTGCAGTGAAGGTTCACCAGACTGATTCCTGGGATGGTAGGACTGACATATGAGGAGAGACTGGATCAACTGGGCCTTTAAACACTGGAGTTTAAAAGGATGAGAGGAGATTTCATGGACACATGCAAGATTCTGATGGGACTGGACAGGTTAAATGCGGGAAGAATGTTCTCGATGTTGGGGAAGTCCAGAACCAGGGGTCACAGTCTAAGGATAAGTGGTAGACCATTTAGGACCGAGATGAGGAGAAACTTCTTCACCCAGAGAGTTATTAACCTGTGGAATTCCCTGCCGCAGAGAGTTGTTGATGCAAATTCATTGGATATATTCAAGAGGGATTTAGATATGGCCCTTACAGCTAAAGGGATCAAGGGGTATGGAGAGAAAGCAGGAAAGGGGTACTGAGGGAATGATCAGCCATGATCTTATTGAATGGTGGTGCAGGCTCGAAGGGCCGAATGACCTACTCCTGCACCTATTTTCTATGTTTCTATGTTTCTAAATATCCCTAGGTCCAGCTGTACTGCAGCACTTTGCAATTTATCTCCATTTAAGTAATAACTTGCTCTTTAATTTTTTTCTGGCAAAGTTCATGACCTCACACTTTCCAATGTTATACTCCATCTGCCAAGTTTTTGCCCACTCACTTAGCATGTCTATGTGCTTTTGCATGTTTTTTGTGTCCTCCTCACACATTGCTTTTCCTCCCACCTTTGTTTCGATGCAAACTTGGCTACATTACACTCGGTCCCTTCTTCCAAGTCGTTAATATAGATTGTAAATAGTTGGGGTCCCAGCACTGATCCCTGCGGCACCCCACTAGTTACTGGTTGCCAACCTGAGAATTAACCATTTATCCCGACTCTCTGGTTTCTGTTAGTTCGCCAATCCTCTATCCATGCTAATATATTACCCCCAACCTTGTCAAATTTTATCTTGTGCAGTAACCTTTTATGAGGCACCTTGTCAAATGCCTTCTGAACATCCAAATACACCACATCCACTGGTTCCCCTTTATCCACCCTGTTCATTACATCCTCAAGGAATTCCAGTAAATTTGTCAAACATGACTTCCCCTTCATGAATCGATGCTGATTCTGCCTGACCAAATTATGCTTTTCCAAATGTCCTGTGTAGGGGTAACAGGAGAACTCTCTCCCTCAAGGTGCACTAACTGATATAGTTAATCAATACCTCACCCGTCTGTTGGGGTAACAGGAGAACTCTCTCCCTCAAAGTGCACTAACTGATATAGTTAATCAATACCTCACCCGTCTGTTGGGGTAACAGGAGAACTCTCTCCCTCAAGGTGCACTAACTGATATAGTTAATCAATACCTCACCCGTCTGTTGGGGTAACAGGAGAACTCTCTCCCTCAAGGTGCACTAACTGATATAGTTAATCAATACCTCACCCGTCTGTTGGGGTAACAGGAGAACTCTCTCCCTCAAGGTGCACTAACTGATATAGTTAATCAATACCTCACCCGTCTGTTGGGGTAACAGGAGAACTCTCTCCCTCAAGGTGCACTAACTGATATAGTTAATCAATACCTCACCCGTCTGTTGGGGTAACAGGAGAACTCTCTCCCTCAAGGTGCACTAACTGATATAGTTAATCAATACCTCACCCGTCTGTTGGGGTAACATGATGCCTCTCTCCTTTAGGTGAATTAACTGATATCATTAATCGACACCTCGCCCTTCTCCTGTTCTACATCCACCACGGAAGTGAACACACGAAATCGCAGGACCAACCAGTTTTATTACGAGCGATGCACGGGAAGTTCCGTCATGGAACCGCCGAAATACAAGAGTTTTCAAGCATACTTTATACAGGTTTTGGAGAGGAGCTATCCTCCTCAACATCTTCGATAGGTTTATTGTTATCACCAAAGTAATGTTGATTTGTGGACTCTTATCATAGAACATAGAAACATAGAAAATAGGTGCAGGAGTAGGCCATTCGGCCCTTCGAGCCTGCACCGCCATTCAATGAGTTCATGGCTGAACATGCAACTTCAGTACCCCATTCCTGCTTTCTCACCATACCCCTTGATCCCCCTAGTAGTAAGGACTACATCTAACTCCTTTTGGAATATATTTAGTGAATTGGCCTCAACAACTTTCTGTGGTAGAGAATTCCACAGGTTCACCATTCTCTGAGTGCAGAAGTTTCTCCACATCTCAGTCCTAAATGGCCTACCCCTTATCCTAAGACTATGTCCCCTGGTTCTGGACTTCCCCAACATCGGGAAGATTCTTCCCACACATAACTTATCCAGTCATAAGAACATCAGAATTAGGAACAGGAGTAGGCCATCTAGCCCCATGGCTGATCTGGCCGTGGACTCAGCTCCACTTACCCGCCCGCTCCCCGTAACCCTTAATTCCCTTATTGCTTAAAAATCTATCTATCTGTGACTTGAATACATTCAATGAGCTAGCCTCAACTGCTTCCTTGGGAAGAGAATTCCACAGATTCACAACCCTCTGGGAGAAGAAATTCCTTCTCAACTCGGTTTTAAATTGGCTCCCCTGTATTTTGAGGCTGTGCCCCCTAGTTCTAGTCTCCCCGACCAGTAGAAACAACCTCTCTGCCTCTATCTTGTCTATCCCTTTCATTATTTTAAATGTTTCTATAAGATCACCCCTCATCCTTCTCAACTCCAACGAGGAAAGACCCAGTCTACTCAATCTATCATCATAAGGTAACCCCCTCATCTCCGGAATCAGCCTAGTGAATCGTCTCTGTACCCCCTCCAAAGCTAGTATATCCTTCCTTAAGTAAGGTGATCAAAACTGCACGCAGTACTCCAGGTGCGGCCTCAAAAATACCCTATACAGTTGCAGAAGGACCTCCCTGCTTTTGTACTCCATCCCTCTCGCAATGAAGGCCAACATCCCATTCGCCTTCCTGATTACCTGCTGCACCTGCAAACTAACTTTTTGGGATTCATGCACAAGGACCCTCAGGTACCTCTGCACCGCAGCATGTTGTAATTTCTCCCCATTCAAATAATATTCCCTTTTACTGTTTTTTTTTTCCAAGGTGGATGACCTCACATTTTTCGACATTGTATTCCATCTGCCAAACCTTAGCCCATTCGCTTAACCTATCTAAATCTCTTTGCAGCCTCTCTGTGTCCTATACACAACCCGCTTTCCCACTAATCTTTGAGTCATCTGCAAATTTTGTTACACTACACTCTGTCCCCTCTTCCAGGTCATCTATGTATATTGTAAACAGTTGTGGTCCCAGCACTGATCCCTGTGGCACACCACTAACCACCGATTTCCAACCTGAAAAGGACCTATTTATCCCGACTCTCTGCTATCTGTTCGCCAGCCAATTCTCTATCCATGCTAATACATTTCCTCTGACTCCGCGTACCTTTATCTTCTGCAGTAACCTTTTGTGTGGTACCTTATCGAATGCCTTTTGAAAATCTAAGTACACCACATCCATCGGTACACCTCTATCCACCATGCTCGTTATATCCTCAAAGAATTCCAGTAAATTAGTTTAACATGATTTCCCTTTCATGAAACCATGTTGCGTCTGCTTGATTGCACTATTCCTATCTAGATGTCCTGCTATTTCTTCCTTAATGATAGTTTCAAGCATTTTCCCCACTACAGATGTTAAACTAACCGGCCTTTTGTCTGCCCCCTTTTTTAAACAGAGGCGTTACATTAGCTGCTTTCCAATCCGCTGGTACCTCCCCAGAATCCAAAGAGTTTTGGTAGATTACAACGAATGCATCTGCTATAACTTCCACCATTTCTTTTAATACCCTGGGATGCATTTCATCAGGACCAGGGGACTTGTCTACCTTGAGTCTCATTAGCCTTTCCAGCACTACCCCCCTAGTGACAGTGATTGTCTCAAGGTCCTCCCTTCCCACATTCCTGTGACCAGCTTTTTCTGGCATGGTTTTTGTGTCTTCCACTTTGAAGACCGAAGCAAAATAATTGTTTAAGGTCTCAGCCATTTCCACATTTCCCATTATTAAATCCCCCTTCTCACCCCTGAATGTTGAGTTCCCAGCCTTGGTCACCCTGGAGCCATGTCTCCGTGATACCAATTACTTCATATCCGTTAACTGCTTTCTGCACAGTTAATTAGTCCACCTTATTCCGAATACTCCTCGCATTGAGGCACAGAGCCTTCAGGCTTGTCTTTTTCACACACTTTGCCCCTTTAGAATTTTGCTGTAATGTGGCCCTTTTTGTTTTTTGCCTTGGGTTTCTCTGCCCTCCACTTTTACTATTCTCCTTTCTATCTTTTGCTTCTGCCTCCATTTTATTTCCCTCTGTCTCCCTGCATAGGTTCCCATCCCCCTGCCATATTCATTTAACTCCTCCCCAACAGCAAGTGTTACATACATCGGCAATCATACAGACCCTCCTACTACTGATAAGTTCACTACCTTCACCATAATTCTGACCACCTATTTGCAACCTGACAATTTATCCCTTACATTTCCCCCCGAATGGCCCTTGGCTATATGCCCAAGATAAGGTATTTCCCAATTAATCCCTCTTGGGTGACCTTCCAGGGTTGTGCTTTCGCCTGGGTAGTGCTTCTTCCCGAGCTGCAGGATCTACCTATTGACTTTCCCATCAAGTTATACTAAGTAAGTCATTTCTGCCTTTATTCAATGTTTTAACTCTAGTACGAGCTCGGGCCTGCCTCTTACGTCGGTTACACATTTTTACAGGATAATACGAGCAAGACGAGTTCCCTTGCACTATTACCAGTATATTTAGTGCAGCATAGTTCGTGTATAAGTCCTTTCCAGCCAACATTTTCTCAGTTTTTAATTTATGCCCCTCCTGGGGTATCCTCTGTTTCTTCTATCTTTCCTCCACTTGGGGTATTCTGTATCCTGCCGAATTCCTGCCCCTCCTGGGGTATCCTCGATGTTGTGGAATGGTGTCCAATTCTGCCACATTCTGCCGCAGTCAGCATTTATTGCCCATCTCTAATTGCCCCTTTAGTGTGCCACCCTCTTGAACCGCTGCAGTCCGTGTGGTGATGGTAATTCCACAGTGCTGTTAGGGAGGGAGCTCCAGGTTTTGATTCAGTGCCGATGAAGAAACGGCCAATATATTTCCAAGTCAGGGTGGTGTGTATTTTGGAGGGGAACGTGGAGCTGCTCATGTTCCCATGTGCCTGCTGCCACTGTCTATCTCGGTGGTAGAGGTCGCGGGTTTGTGAGTCTTGGCGAAATGCTGTCGTGCTTCTTCGCGATGATATGCACTGCAGCCACAGTGCACTGGTGCTGGATGGTGTGAAGGTTTAAGGCAACATCCCATTATGTGAAAAGAAACTTCCTGATTTCCATCCTAAATGGCTTATCACTAATTTTTAAAATGATTGTTTTTGACAGAACAGGAGAACTCAGTGGCTCTCACAACAATGAATAATTTAAATGTTAGACATTTTCCTTTCATCTGACATCATGTTTCCATTTATCCTCAGACCATTAGGATCTTCAAATAAATTATATTTGTTCCTGTGCAGGTAATTTGAATAGTTGGATGCATTCATATTTTACATATACTTCGATTGAACTGAATACGTGACGACACCTATAGACTGGCGGAAAATGTGTAACCGATTGTTCTGCATTCTGCCGCAGTCGAATTTCACCACTGAGTGTTTCTTCTCTTCAGCTGCTTTAGAGTTTAGCAGCTTAGGTTAATCATGTCGATGGTCACAGATAATAAGAAATAGGAGCAGGAGTAGGCCATATGGCCCCTCGAGCCTGCTCCGCCATTCAAGACAATCATGGCTGATCTGATCATGGACTCAGCTCCACTTCCCACCCGCTCCCCGTAACCCCTTCTCCCTTATCGTGTAAGAAACAGTCTATTTCTGTCTTAAATATATTCAATGTCCCAACCTCCACCGCTCTCTGAGGCAGTGAGTTCCAAAGATCCACAATCCTCTGAGAGAAGACGTTTCTCCTCATCTCAGTTTTATATGGTCGGCCCCTTATTCTAAGATAAGGAAATAGGAGCAGGAGTAGGCCATACGACCCCTCGAGTTCTAGTCTCCTCTATCAGTGGAAACATCCTCTCTGCATCCACCTTGTCAAGCCCCCTCATAATCTTATACATTTCAATAAGATCACCTCTCATTCTTCTGAATTCCAATGAGTAGAGGCCCAACCTACTCAACCTTTCCTCATAATACAACCCCCTCATCTCCGAAATCAACCTTGTGAACCTTCTCTGAACTGCCTCCAAAGCAAGTATACCCTTACATAAATATAGAAACCAAAACTGCACGCAGTACTCCAGGTGTGGCCCCCCCCATACCCTGTATAACTGTAGCAAGACTTCCCTGCTTTTATACTCCATCCCCTTTGCAATAAAGGCCAAGATACCATTGGCCTTCCTGATCACTTGCTGTACCTGCATACTGACCTTTTGTGTTTCATGTACAAGTACCCCCAGGTCCCGCTGTACTGCGGCACTTTGCAATTTTTCTCCATTTAAATAATAACTTGCTCTTTGAATTTTTCAGCCAAAGTGCATGACCTCACACTTTCCAACATTGTACTCCATCTGCAAAATGTTTGCCCACTCACTTAGCCTGTCTCTGTCCTTTTGCAGATTTTTTGTGTCCTCCTCACACATTGCTTTTCCTCCCATCTTTATATCATCAGCAAACTTGGCTACGTTACACTCAGTCCCTTCTTCCAAATCATTAATATATATATTATACATATTTGGGGTCCCAGAGCTGATCGCTCCCTCTCCCGACTTATCTCTCGTTCCCTCTCGCTAGGATTATCTCTCTCCCTTCGGTATTCTCTTCTCCCCTCCCCCACCGCTGGCCAGCACGGATCCCATGCAGGCTATTCTCCTCCGGAGCTGAACAATTTGGCCCACGCTGAACTGCAGCGACAATTGTGGGTTACTGCACATGCGTGGACCAGCTGCTAGTTCGCATATGCCTAAGGTGATCAGTGAATTGCACAGGAAAGCCTGGTCCCACCGCCCGCATGCACACAAGGGCACAATATATTGTGCAGATAATCAGTTTGAGTACATATATAGCAGGATTCTTTAAGCACTAATTTAACTTTAGCACTGGATTGCCTATTCTATGCTCTGCTTAGGAGTTGCTTCCCACCCAGGTGGAACAGCTGGAGATGTACATATGTGGCTTGGATGAGCTGCACGTCCTCATGGTTCAACATGGAACAATCTGACCTCATTAGCGTGGAACTTCATTAGAAACTCTACTCCTCGCCACATTATGTCGTCAGTTAGCTCTCGACGAATAGTTCCCATTTACCAGCTGTTCCCAACATAGTTTAATTTCAGAGATGCAACTTCAGAAGATTTGGGTCGCATAGTGGAAACTTGCGGCTCGAGGAGAGAAATATGAATTAACGGCAATTGAAACCATGCAGCAATTAAACTCAGCTTCCTTCCTGTTCTTCACTTGCCCGAGGCTGGATTGGAGTTCGAATTAGGGCTGGGTGCAGGAGCAGGGACTGTGAAACAGGATTCATGGAAATCGATATTAGTGTTACATTTATTCAGTGCAACAAAGGCAGGACACGGGAAAGTTGGAAACCTGAACTTTAACTTGCCGGTTTTTTTGGACGGCTTTACAGAAAGATCTTTGTGTGAGTTAAACAGGTGATGCATTCTAACCAGGACACTTTGCTCTGAATTAGATGGCGATGTGACCTTACAGGTCGATCCGCCTTCGGTTCTGGAAGGAGATGCTCTGATGCTCAAGAGTCGGTCTAGATTTTACTATTGTGGTATCATTATCACGTTGGAGTTTATCAAGACAATACTAGGATCCATTCAATGAAGCTAACAAACCGCGAAAATCTGCATCGATTTAAGATCAATAGTTCCGAACATAACGGACCTTTTCATTGCACAGTTGCCAATCAGAAATCATAAAGTGTCCGCGTTCACGTTCGCGGTAAGTATGGCGGATATTTAAATGGGAGAAACCTGAATTGTTTTTCTCCCTGGTGTACACATCTGAGAATTTCTGAATCTGTACAAAAGTATACATCGCTATATGATCTCCAAGGATGTTGCTGTGTTAGATCGTCTAATATATTTTCTAAATACATGCAACTTGAACCAATGATTCATAATTGCTGACACATTTGACTTCAGTTTGATCAGTGTGATTAATAATGTGCCGCTTATTCTTTGTCTATTTAAAAATAGGCACGTATGGTAACTTTTTTACTTTTCCTTAAACGACACCTGTCGACCTAATGGGAATGTTTTGAATGAGTTAGCCTGATTCCACTCGTTTCCCCCTTCCTTCCTCAGTCCTGCTATCATTGGTCCGCCCATTATACATGTGTCTCCATGATTAACTTCTCACTGCCGAAACTATTTCATAAAGATGCCAGAATGGATGATACCAGAAAGGCAAAGTTATACCAACCAGGAAAAGATGAACAGGCTGCATCTGTGTCTCAAGTGACACACAAGGCTGAGTGATGAACTAATAGAGGGCATTACATTTACTAGCAGCAGGGAGCGCCTTCCCTCTTGTGGCGAAGAGCAAAACTAGAGGCCATCAATGTAAGATAGACACCAAGAAATCAAATACGGAATTCAGCAGAAAATGATTTACTGAGAGAGTGGTGAGATTGTGGCAGCAGTTGCTCAAACAGTGGTTGAAGCGAATAGTATAGACACATGTAAAGGGAGCCTTAGATAAGCATAACACAATAGCTTTTAATTATATAGCTCATTTAACATACAGAAAGGCCCCTGCTGCACAAGAGGTTTGAGTTAAACATTTGGTACCTAGCCACATGGGTAGAAATTAGCGCAGGTGACCAAAAATGTGGTAACTTTTAAGGAATGTCTTCTGTTGCCATGAAGACGCATTTCGACCTGTTCAGCCGCAGCCCCACGTGATCCAGTCGCTGGAGGACCTCCTCCAGGTTTTGTAGGTGCTCGACGGTGTCCCGACCCGTGACCAATATGTCGTCCTGAAAGACCACCGTGTGTGGTACCGACTTGAGTAGGCTCTCCATGTTTCTCTGGAAGATCCTGCAGCCGACCGAATTCCAAACGGGCATCTGTTGTAGATGGACAGTCCCTTGTGCGTGTTGATGCAGGTGAGGCCCTTCGAAGACTCCTCCAGCTCCTGCGTCATGTAGGCCGAAGTCAGGTCGAGCTTGGTGAACATCGAGCCTCCTGCCAGCGTCATCTGCCTTAGGTAGCGGGTATTGGTCCTGTAGCGAGAAACGATTAATAGTTACTTTATAACCGTCGCAAATCCAGACCGTGCCATCACTTTTGAGTACTGGAACAATGGGACTGGCCCACTCGCTGAATTCCACTGGGGAGATGATGCCCTCGCGTTGCAGCCTGTCCAGCTCGATTTCCACTCTCTCCCTCATCATGTGAGGTACCGCTCGCGCCTTGTGGTGAATGGGTTGTGCCTCTGGGACCAAGTAGATCCGCACTTTCGCCCCAGAAAAGTTTCCAATGCCTGGCTCAAAAAGGGAAGGAAATTTGTTAAGACCTGGGTACATGAGGCCTTATCGACATGTGATAGCGCTCAGATGTCATCAAAGTTCCAACGGATTTTGCCCAGCCAGCTCCTTCCAAGCAGTGTGGGGCCATCGCCCGGGACAATCCAGAGTGGCAGTTCATGCACCGTGCCCTCGTAGGTGACCTTGACCATGGCGCTGCCCAGGACAGTGATAAGCTCTTTGGTGTACGTTCTCAGTTTCGTGTGGATGAGGCTCAGGGCTGGTCTGAATGCCTTGTTGCACCACAGTCTCTCAAACATTTTTTTACTCATGATGGATTGGCTAGCGCCAGTGCCCAGTTCCATGGCTACGGGTAAGCCATTCAATTTTAAGTTTTGCATTATAGATGGACATTTTGTCAAAAATGTGTGCACCCTGTATACTTCAGCATCTGCCTCCTCTCTCTGAGGCTTGAAATTGCTTTGATCCACCATGTACCGATCTTCCTCTGCCACGTGGTGGTTAGCAGGTTTTGCAGAGCTTGCAGCTCGTTTGCAAGCTCGTTGGAGATGCCCCATTGTTCCACAGCCCTTGCAAACATACCCTTTGAAGCGGCATGAATAGGCTGAATGGAAGCCTCCACAACGTCAAAGGTGTGAATTGCCTTGCATTCATCCTTTGTTGGGGACTCTCCGTCATCTGGGTCACCTGAGGCCTGCTGGCAGTTGCAAACTCGTGGATTCTGACCTGTACATTTCTGCTCGCAAACACAGTTCCAGTTAATTTATGAACATTGCGAACACTTGTGTGCTGAGAGATTTGTTTGGTGTTATCACTGGTGGACATAAACGCCTGTGCTATCACAATGGCCTTACTGAGGGTCGGTGTC
Source organism: Pristiophorus japonicus (assembly GCF_044704955.1). Classification (NCBI taxonomy): domain Eukaryota; kingdom Metazoa; phylum Chordata; class Chondrichthyes; family Pristiophoridae; genus Pristiophorus; species Pristiophorus japonicus. The sequence goes on from NW_027254769.1 coordinate 85,575, forward strand.
TCTATAGTCAAAAGTTTTCATAGGATGGTCTCGTGGCCAATGCCCAGCACAAAAAAGTCTCTGAGCATTTGCTCCAGGTAACCATCAAACACACATTGTCCTGCAAGTCGCCTTAGCTCGGCGACGTAGCTCACCACTTCCTGACCTTCAGATCGCTGGCACGTGTAGAACCGATACCTTGCCATCAGCACGCTCTCCCTTGGGTTAAGATGCTCCTGAACCAGTGTACACAGCTCCTCATACGACTTATCTGTGGGTTTCACCGGAGCCAGAAGATTCTTCATGAGGCTGTAGGTCGGTGCCCCGCAGACCGTGAGGAGGACCGTCTGATTTTTGCAGCGCTTCCTTCTCCGTCCAGCTCGTTAGCTACAAAGTACTGGTCTAGCCGTTCGACATAGGCCTCCCAGTCCTCACCCTCCGAGAACTTCTCCAGGATTCCCACAGTTTGCTGCATCTTTGCGTTGGATTCGTATACTCGTCGCCAGTTATTGTGTTCCTAACACAGATGAGGCTACACACAGGGAGGTTAAAGTAACAGTGACCTCAGTCTTTAATAAGACACTCCAGAGTGAGGAACAGGTCTTAGGGGCCGGCTTATATACAGTGCTCCCAAGGGATGCTTTGGGACTTCAGGGGTTGAGCCCCCTGGTGGCGGAACATGGGAGTGCATGCTTTACAGATACACAAGAGAACCAAAATAAGGCTCAACACACAAATCTGATAAAGAATAAAAATGTTTATTTTTGAATACCTATAGCTTGGCCAAGGGAGAACAGCAATATAGCAAAATTCACACAACTCGTACCATGCCGTCTCAACCCTTGCTTACCACCGTACAATATTTAAAGCCAAAAACCGCAACATGTCATCAATACCATTACATTGGGGCCTTTTTACTTTTTCGCGATGAAGCACAGACCATTTTTCCTGTTGTTCAACACCTTGCCTATCCACAAGTCACATTCTGTTACTTTTGCTGTGAAGCACAAGCCATGTTTTCTGTTATTCAATGTCTATCTTTGTCAAATTTGCCACCACATTTTCTTGCAGATAAACTTCTTTCTGATTGGCCTTGCGAGTTGTTGCCAGGCAATAACACTTTACCCAGACTGCACCTGCTTACTGGCTTGTCCAATTTTCTGAACACATTTCCCAGACTGCAACACTTATTGCACTATGGTGGGTTTCTAAAAATCCCACTTCAATTCCCCCTTTGGTCCCTGGCTAACCCCAGCCCATGAGACCACCAGAGCTAATCTTAGATAATGCTTTCGACTTCCCGCCCCATTTTACAGTGATCTGCCGCCAAGTTTGGTTATTGCTTAACAGGGCTTTAAATTCCTCCATGCATCAACAGTCGTTCTTTCTCCTGCATACGAGTGATTGCTTTAGCTTGCTGCCTATGTCTACACTTCCTACAAGCTGCACAAGTCATTATCAACCAGCACAGTGCCAAAATCAGTTGTACTTCCACCAATATGTGCAAAATAACGTTCAGTCCCCAGTTCCATGCCTTCTCGTACCGGGGGGTATGTTAAAGGTCTTTTGCAATGTCCTTGCACAGTTCGTGCAGCTCCTGTTTGAGCACGTGATATTGTTTTGTGCTTGTCAGCAGAGGATTATTTATGTCTTCCAGGTCCTCGGGCAGGTGGGATATTGGTGCAGCCAGTTCACTTTCATATTGGTGCAAATCTTGTTTAATTTTATCAGTCAGGTTCAGGGTAATGGTTTCTCGAGCATGGATATACGTCATTCGTGTTCGTCTGATTGTAACCGGTAGTCTCGGGGTGAAGCAGAAGTTGTGATTAGTGATATTACATTGATAAATACCATTGTCATAAGATGGTTGTTTGGTTAACACAGTGCTCCCCCTTTCCGCGGTCGGCTGTGTGGGTGTATTCGGATTCTGATGGGTTTATTTCTAAGACACACCCAATGGTTTGATTAAATCTGCACCCATCCCCGCTTCCCTGGACATATCGTTAGGCTTCTTACCCTGGGGGACCTCTCGCATGGTTCCATTCTGTTTGATCGCATATTAATCCATTGGGCAGTACCGCATATAGTTCTCACCCCGGATTAGCCCCAAGTTTTCTACCTCAAACTGGGGATGTGGTCCAGACTCCCCCTTCACCATTACTGGATTCATTAGGACCATCCCCACCAGGGCAGAATGTGAATCTGTGCATCTGCATGTCACCGGAAAGACTCTTGTCATTCCTTTCATGGTGCATGCGTCCAGTGACCCTGGGTGCTGTGCCAGGCGGACCAGGTGGGTGCTGTTAATCCAGTCTGGGACTTGGCCCCTGTGTATTTGCTCCAGGTTCTCCCTGACCTGCCCATCATCCATCCACTGTAAGCATGACAGGGCTCTCGCTGAACCTCTGCTTTTTCCGCATCGAATTCTTGGTCAATCAGGAGGTTAATGGTGACAGCATGGCCCTCCATCCTTTTGACTAAGCTCCCTGCTGCTTCATCGTCTACCCACACATCCTCTTTGGCTGCGTCTATCTGTCTCTGCAGCAACTTCCTGGCTGTGTCTTTATAGCTTGTATGTCTAGGGCTGTTGACCGCTGTTACGAGGTCATTGAGTAGACCCCGTTTCTGTCGGTGGGTCTGACCCGCTTTCAGAGGGCTCCAGTATCTGGATGCCCCCGAGGCATCCTGGGATTCTTTTAACACTATTCGAGTGTACAGTGCCCGTACCTTAAGGTCACATTTTTCTGGTAGCCCTATGTCCGTCAGGTTTACTATTACAGGTAATATCTCATGGTGTACATTTTCATACAATTGAATTCCCTCCCTTCTCAGGACCAACCCGCTTGGGGGTCCTGCGGTAGGTAGGGGACATTCTAACGGTTTTGGTGCTGTCGTTAGTGGCCACTCGCCTGCCCATCTCACCCATATTATTGGCGAGGGACATGACCCGTCTTTATAAATGCAATTGTAATACCTGGGTCGAAATGTTCATTCTGCCCTGAGGCATACCGTAATGACATTAGGCTTATGATTTCTAACATGTGAATCTATGTCACAGTATTCTTCCATTTCTTTTTGCATAAGATTCCTCAAAGTCCTTATGGTGATAATAATGGTTGCGATAATAGTTACAATCGCTGAGGGGTGTCCATATAGAGACACTAGCAAGGTTACAGGATATACATGCCGTTCGGTGGGATATCAGAGATTCCTAACATTTTCGGTTGGGCCCCCTTGCATTTTCAGATGATGCCATTTAGTGGCAGACCAAAGTCCACCAGACCTCCTTCTAACCGAAAGATCCCCGATATGTGGGGATTCCATCCACCACAATTATTCATCTGAATTCGGGACCCTTGGGTCTTCCTCATGTTGTTCCGTTGTCTGGATCATCCATAACAGTATCATCATCCGCCAGGCCATCCTGTAAAAGGGAGGGACGCCCCTGGGCCATCCACTATATGTCAATGTAGCTTTTCAACTGGGACCAATGTTTCCACCATCCTATTCCATTCATATTCACATATGCACACGTCTCGCCTCTGACCAATATCTCGTATGGTCCCAACCACCGTGGCATGAATCCGGTTCATCCCGGTAACCATTACTTTCTCCCACACTTGGGGAAGATCTACTGGGGACTCTAACTCCTCTTGTTCGTCCCGGCCTTCCTGTTGTTCCCTTACTTCCTGTCTCATATACTTCACTCCATTACATATCTCCTAGTCTGATCCTGCAATGGGCCCACATCGGACCCTCCTGTGATTATACCTTCGGGTAATCGCATTGGCGACCAGTCATGAGTTCATATGGAGTTAATCCTGTTGTCTGGTTAGAGGTTGCTCTTTGTCTCATCAGGATAGCAGCTCAGCCCAAGCCTGTCCGGTTTCTTGGGTGGCTTTTGACAGGGCTGTCTTTATTGTCTGATTCATCCGTTCTACCATCCCCGAACTCTGTGGATGGTAGGGGATGTGAAATTTTTGATTAATGCCCGGATTACGTTGGACACATGTAATGCATTGCTGGCAATACTTAGCAATGTCTCGTCCCATGCCTGGCCACCAATCTCGAGAGACACTACTGAGGATGGTATTTCACCCGGCATGGTTAATGTCGTGGTGCAGTCCCATGAGCATCTTTCTTATACAAGTAGGGGCTGTCACCTTCCCGTCCTTTCTCCACACGGAGTCTGGATCTGGTGCCCCTCCCTGCCTTTTCCATTCAGTCTCCTCTTCATCACTTACATCTGCATGTCATTTACAATGTCAATATCTTCAGTAATCATACTACTTACTGATTCCTCCTTCACTTCGGACGAAACTGCTGCCTCCTGTGCAGCCTTGTCGGCGACATCATTACCTCTCTGGACATCATCCACCACTCTCTGGTGGGCTTTGACCTTTAGTACTGCTGCCTCAGCATTTACTAGCTGCGTTTAATAGCAGCCTAATTCAGCCTTCATGTTTGAAGGCCTGAGCAGACATACACCCATCTCCCCCAGGCGGTCATGTAGTCATGGACTACTCCAAAAGCATAGCGGCTGTCTGTGTAGATATTTGCCTGCTTGCCTTCAGCTAATTGGAGGGCATCTGTCAGGGCAGTGAGTTCTGCCACTTGTGTGGAAAGTCCTCCGTCCAGTCCCCCACTTAGGACGGTGTCAAGAGCTCTATTGACCTTTGCCCACCCCGTATGTGGGGTCCCTTGGATATATTTGCGGGACCCGTCCACATAAAGGGTTAAATCGGGGTCATCGAGTGGGATCTCACATATTACCATGTGAGTCTTCCCACTCTCGGGCATGGCAATCATGGGGTTCACCTGTGGCCAGGAGACCCTCTGCAGGGTTTCCCCAATGTCCCGTAGTATTTTCACCAACTCATCAGTGGGGAGCAGAACTGCCTCCCATTAAGTCCTGCGTACATTGGACATGGATCTTAGTTTCCCGGTGTTGAGCATTTGAGTGTGTTTAATGTGCAGTACAATCTCCCCGCTCATCACTACTGGTTCACTGACTTTCACTGACCACATTGCACAGCCCAGAGCATCACACCGGGACAGACCGACTGCCACGGGTGACTGTTGGGTTGAGTAATCGGCAACAGGATGCATTTGTCCCCATGCATCTGAGTGACCACTGCCCCATAGAATCGTTCTTCATTTTTGCAGTAAATGTGGAAAGGTATGTCCATGTTCGGGAGTCTCACCCCAGGTGCAGGCATTGAGGCTTCCTTAAACTTGCGCAAAACATAAAAGCAGATAGTAAAAGTTTTTACAGATATACCAAACGGGAAAGAGTGACTAAAGTAAATGTTGGTCCCTTAGAAGATGAGAAGGGGGATTTAATAATGGGAAATGTGGAAATGGCTGAGACCTTAAACAATTATTTTGCTTCGGTCTTCACAGTGGAAGACACAAAAACCATGCCAAAAATTGCTGGTCACAGGAATGTGGGAAGGGAGGACCTTGAGATAATCACTATCACTAGGGGGGGTAGTGCTGGACAGGCTAATGGGACTCAAGGTAGACAAGTCCCCTGGTCCTGATGAAATGCATCCCAGGGTATTAAAAGAGATGGCGGAAGTTATAGCAGATGCATTCGTTATAATCTACCAAAATTCTCTGGACTCTGGGGAGGTACCAGCGGATTGGAAAGCAGCTAATGTAACGCCTCTGTATAAAAAAGGGGGCAGACAAAAGGCAGGTAACTATTGGCCGGTTAGTTTAACATCTGTAGTGGGGGAAATGCTTGAAACTATCATTAAGGAAGAAATAGCGGGACATCTAGATAGGAATAGTGCAATCAAGCAGACACAACATGAATTCATGAAGGGGAAATCATGTTTAACTAATTTACTGGAATTCTTTGAGGATATAACGAGCATGGTGGATAGAGGTGTACCAATGGATGTGGTGTATTTAGATTTCCAAAAGGCATTCGATAAGGTGTCACACAAAAGGTTACTGCAGAAGATAAAGGTACGCGGAGTCAGAGGAAATGTATTAGCATGGATAGAGAATTGATTAGCTAACAGAAAGCAGAGAGTTGGGATAAATGGGTCCTTTTTGGGTTGGAAATCGGTGGTTAGTGGTGTGCCACAGGGATCGGTGCTGGGACTACAACTGTTTACAATATACATAGATGACCTGGAAGAGGGGACAGAGTGTAGTGTAACAACATTTGCAGATGACACAAAGATTAGTGGGAAAGCGGGTTATGTAGAGGACACAGAGAGGCTGCGAAGAGATTTAGATAGGTTAAGCGAATGGGCTAAGGTTTGGCAGATGGAATACAATGTCGGGAAGTGTGAGGTCATCCACCTTGGGGAAAAAAAAACAGTAAAAGGGAATATTATTTGAATGGGGAGAAATTACAACATGCTGAGGTGCAGAGGGACCTGGGGGTCCTTGTGCATGAAACTCTTTTGAGTTTACCTGAAAAAAACATAAACATTAAACCGTGCCACCCGCCCTGGGTGACATGGCAGACATTTTCAAGGCCCCTTTTTTTTTTTTTCCTTTTTTTGTGGGTTTTTTTCTTTTTTTTTTCTTTTTTTTTTTGGGCGCTAAAATCACATTTTTCCAAGTGCCCCCTATAAAAGGGAAGGGGACACTAAAAGCACCGGCAATTAAAACAAATTAAACTTTAAAACGTAAAATCAAATTAAAATTTGGTTGCCGGGCGTGATGATGCACTCCAGTCCCTCCGGTGCCCACCTCTCGCGGAAGCCCGCGAGCGTACCGGTGGACACCGCGTGCTCCATCTCCAAGGACACCCTGGACCGGATGTAAGAGCGGAAGAGAGGCAGGCAGTCAGGTTGAACGACCCCCTCGACCGCCCGCTGCCTGGACCGGCTGATGGCACCCTTGGCCGTGCCCAGGAGCAGTCCTACGAGGAGGCCCTCGGACCTACCCGCTCCCCTCCGCACAGGGTGCCCAAAGATCAGGAGTGTGCGACTGAAGTGCAGCCAGAATTTCAGGAGCAGCCCCTTCAAATAATGGAACAGGGGCTGCAACCTCGTGCACTCAATAAAAACATGGAACACGGACTCCTCCAGACCGCAGAAATTGCAGGCGGCCTGGGAGTCCGTGAACCGGCTTAAAAATTTGTTGCACGGCACTGCTCCGTGCACCACCCTCCAGGCCAAGTCCCCGATGAATAGTGGGAGGACCCCTGCGTAGAGTGCCCTCCATCGGGGACCCCCGCCTCCTCCGGACGGCAAGATGGTACGCCATGGCGTGTCCGGACGGCCGGCGAGGATGGCAAAGTTGAGAGTGTGCAGGAGCAGCCCGTACAGGAAACCCCTCCGCGCGGAACTGAAAGGCACGGAGGGGATTTCCCCGAGGCGGCTCAAGTTGTGAGGCGCCGGCCCCCGAGGGAGGTTCCGGGGTTTGGCGCCGATGAGGAATTCCGTCCGGACGGGGGTCAGTTCGGACGGGATCGCCCCACGTGCTTGAGCCTCCTCGATGCACCTAACGGAGTCAGGGCCCAGAGCTGTTTTTAGCGACTCGATGGCATCGGCCGCGTGGCGGACGTTGGCAGAGTTTAGGCGCCGCGCCAGCGTGTCTGGCGCCATCCAGCCCGCTCCTCCGCCATCGAGCAGGTCCCTGACCCTGGTCACCTCACCAGCCACAGCCCTCTCTTCCGACCGCCACATGAAACCTCGGCCGTGGAGGTACGGATTCCCGAGCAGCGGCTCCTGCAGGACGGCCGCCACTCCAGCCGGCGGAGAGCTGCGCTTGGTGGAGACTTTGTTCCAGACCCTGATGAGTTCCCTGTAAAAGACAGGCAGCTCCCGGAGGGCGGTCCTGACACCCCCCAAGTTCATAAACAGGAGCTGCGTGTCGTAGTTGAGGTCGAGCTGCTGGCGGAAGAAATACCTCGCCAGAGCACACCACCTAGGAGGGGGCTCGACGTAAAGGTATCTCTGCAGGGTCTGAAGACGGAAAGTCGCGAGCTGGGCGCTGACGCACACCAACGACTGACCGCCCTCCTCAAGCGGGAGACTCAAGACCGCGGCAGAGACCCAGTGCTTCCTGTTGTTCCAGAAGAAGTCCACCAGCTTCTTCTGTATCTTGGCGACAAACGCAGGGGGAGGGGTCAAAGTGACCAGCCGGTACCACAGCATTGCGGCCACCAGCTGGTTTATGACTAGCGCTCGACCCCTGTAGGACAGCACTCGGAGCAGTCCTGTCCAGCGCCCTAGGCGAGCGGCGACCTTGGCCTCCAGCTCCTGCCAGTTCGCCGGCCAGGCTCCCTCGTCGGGGCTAAGGTAGACTCCCAGATAGAGGAGATGGGTCGTGCTCCAGGCAAAAGGCCTGAGCTCCTCCGGCAGGGAGTCCACCCGCCACTGACCCACCAGGAGTGCGGAACATTTCTCCCAGTTGATCCTGGCGGAGGACGCGGCCGAGTAAATCTCCTGGCACTCACGCATCCTCCGCAGGTCAGCGGGATCCTCTACCGCGAGGAGCACGTCATCGGCGTAAGCCGAGAGGACGACCTCCACGCCCGGCCCTTGCAGAGCCAGTCCCGTCAACCTCGTCCGCAAGAGGCGCAGGAAAGGCTCCACGCAAACGGCGTATAACTGGCCGGACATGGGGCATCCCTGGCGCACCCCTCTCCTAAAGCGAAGGGGCGCCGTCAAGGACCCGTTAACCTTAATCAGACACTCCGCGGCGGCGTACAAAAGTCGGATCCGGGCGACGAAATGCGTCCCGAACCCGAAAGCGCGCAGAGTTCCGAGCAGATAGTCGTGATCCACCCTGTCGAACGCCTTCTCTTGGTCGAGGGATAGGAAGGCGACCGACAGACCAGCCTCCTGGGAACAATGGATGAGGTCCCGGACCAGATGGATGTTATCGTGGATTGTCCGGCCCGGGACCGTGTAGGACTGGTCGGGGTGGATCATGTGGTCCAGCACGGCACCAAGGCGAGCAGACATCGCCCTGGCGAAGATTTTGTAGTCCGTGCTGAGGAGGGAGACCGGGCGCCAGTTCTTAAGGAGGCGGAGATCGCCCTTCTTAGGCAGCAGGACGATAACTGCCCTGCGCCAAGAGAGGGGCATCTCCCCGGTCGCCAGACTTTCCCCCAGGACCCGCGCGTAGTCGCTCCCCAGGACGTCCCAGAACGCCCTGTGGAACTCCACGGTCAGCCCGTCCAGCCCCGGGGATTTTCCCCTCGAGAGCCGGGCGAGGGCACCGGTCAGCTCCGCCAGGCTTAGCGGAGCTTCCAGATTTTCGGCGCCCTCCGGGCTGACCTTCGGCAGGTCCTCCCACAAAACTCTACGCGCTTCCTCGCTGGACGGATCCGGAGAGAACAGAGCCCCGTAATATTCACGGACCCTGTTGTTGACGCCCTCCGGATCCGAGACGAGAGAGCCGTCGTCGGCCAGCAGCGTCAAGAGCTGCTTACGGACACTCTGCCTTTTTTCCAGCGAGTAGAAGAAGGGGGAGCCGCGGTCCAGATCCCGCAGGAACCGGATTCGCGACCTCACGAACGCGCCTCGGGACCCGACGAGCTGCAGGTCCTTCAGCGCGGCCTTCTTCGCTTCGTACACCGTCCGCAGGGCCGGGTCCTGGACGACTTGACCGAGACGGGCTTCCAGGTCGAGCACCTCTTTTTCTAGGCCCGACTCTGGCCGCCCGCCTCTTGGTCGACCCCCTCGCGTACTCTTGACAGAAGACGCGGACGTGAGCCTTGCCCACGTCCCACCATAGCCTCAAGGAGGGGAAGCCCCCCTGCTTCCTTCTCCAGTCGGACCAGAATCGACGGAACGAGTCCTGGAACCGCACGTCCTCCAGCAGCCGGTTGTTAAAGAGCCAGTACGCGGACCCCGTCCTCGCGCGGAGCGAAGCGAGCTCCGCCCACACCAGGTGGTGGTCCGAACACGGCACTGGCCGCATGGAGGCCGCCGGGACGCAGGAAACGTACGCCCGAGACACGTAAAGGCGGTCGACTCTAGACCATCCAACTCCAGGCCTCACCCAAGTAAAGGCGCTGGAGTCGGGGTGGAGATTTCGCCAGACGTCCACCAAGTCGAAGGACCCGACCAGGTCCCTCAACTTCTCCATCGCCGTCATGCACTGCGGGGCACCGGAGCGGTCCCTCGCCTCGAGGGTGCAGTTAAAATCCCCCCCGAGGACAATGCAGTCGCCGACGTCGACGGAGCCAAGAAGAGCGGACACCTCTTCAAAGAAGCGCGTTTGCTGCGGGCCGGGATGAGGGGCGTACACGTTCACGAGATGGAGCGGCACGTCCCCCAGGCGAACCGTTACGTGCAGCAAGCGGCCTGGCACGGGCTCCTCGACCCCCAAGATCTCCGGCTGAAAATGCGGGCCCAGCAAGATGGCCACCCCACTAGAAATGGCGGTGAGGTGGCTCATGCGGACCTCTCCTTGCCATTCCAGGAGCCACGTGGCTTCGTCTCCCGGAACGGTGTGGGTTTCTTGCAGGAAGCACACCGCATATTTCCCCTCCCGCAGGAGCGAAAAATTGTCAAATCTACGGCGTGCCCCTCTGCCGCCGTTGATGTTGAGGCTGGCTATGGTTATCTTCATGGCAAAAGCATAGTGCAACCTCTACCTTAATCTATTGTGGGGGAGGGAGCGGAGTCTTTTGTTGAACTCCGCTCCCTCCGCAGCCCAGCGAGGAGTCCCTCGAGCTCGCGCAGCTCAAGGTGCTGCTCCTTTGTCAAGGGCCCGCCCGCGGCCAAGGTTTTAACGGCGGCGCGGACGGACCCCTTGATCAGCTCCGGCTCGGACCATTTTTCCAGGGCCAGTCGGGCTTGGTCGCGGCGACCCCGGCTCTGGGCCAAAAAGTCCCGGAGTTCCTTTGCAGGAATGAGGAGGGCCTCAGCGGCGGCCGCGAGCAGATCCACCGCCTCACTGGCGGTGGTCTCTAGGTCTTCACCCGCGTCCCCCACCGAGTCCCCGTCCTCCTCCGGGAGGTGGCCGCCAGCAGCCAGCCCATCGACCGCACAAGGTACGGCAAATGAACCGGCCGCGCCAACCGGCCCTGGCACTGCCCCGATCCCACCCCCAGGATCGTCGGCAGAGGAGTCCCCACTGGGCTCTTTTAAAAATGGTGCTGGGTCGGGAAATGACAGCGGAAGGGGTTCCCCCTCCGCCCCAGGAACCGGAGAACAAGGAGAGACCCGGCCATAGGAGATCCCCAGGCTCCCCAAGTGCTCCAGCTCCAAAGTAAGGGGCGAGGGTGGGTGTTCCTCCCCCTCCCCGCTGCCACCCCCCGGCCCAGCATCTACAGTTTCATTAAAATCAATATATTTTGTTTCTGCCGGGTCGAGCAACTCCCGGGGGAAGTTGGGTATTGGCCGGGCGGGCTCAGGTTCGGCCTTTTCGGCCCCGCCCGCCTCAGTCCCCGGGACGCCCGGCCCGGCGGCAATGCATTCCTCCGCGGTCCCCACGCCCCCCACGACAGGCAGATCTTCCACTCCATCCCCAGGAGGCAGCGGCTGGGCAGCCTCGACTGTCTCACCCTCCCCGGGGACAGACTCCTCGCGCCTGCAGCGCAATTTGGGGGCGCTGGTGGGGGACGCGGGACACGCGGCGGGCACCGACTCCTCCGCGGAGGGATGTTGTTCCCCCTCCGCCTCATCGGAGCCGCGCCTCCTTTTGTTCCTGGGGGCGCGCGGAGTCAGGGAGACCTCCATGTCTGCCGAGGCCTCCCGCTCCGCCCCCCCCTTTTCCTTTCCTTTCCCGCGCCCGGGCCCCTCTGCGGTATTGGTCAAGGGCTCGGGCACGGGCTCGGGGCACCCCGCGCTCGCCGGTGACGGGGTTGGGCTGAGCGCGGTGGTCAAACTTTCTGGCGCACTGAGGGGACCCGCCTCGAGATGTTTCTCCTTGTCCCGCGCCTTCCTTCCGGTCGGACGCTCTCCCTCCCCCCCGCCGGAGGCCGTGAAAACAAAGGCCCCCGACGATGCCCGCGCACCTACGGCTCCCGGCACGCGGACGCAACTAGGGGGAGGGGTGGCGGCGGCGCCAGCCTTGGCCGCCTTCGGTGGTTTGGCGGCCTTGGAGGCGGGGCAGTTCTTACGAACGTGCCCCACCTCCCTGCAGGCATGGCACCGCACGCCGTCCGACGTCCAGAAGACGCGGTAGGCAGTCCCCTCGTGCACCACATTAAAGTTCCCCTCCGTCGTGTCCTCCCGCGCCAGCCGGACAAAGAGCTGGCGGCGGAAGGAGAACACGTGGCGCAGGCTGTTCTCCCTGAGGCCGAGCGGTATGGGGTTGATCCCTGACCTTACCTCCCCCAGTTGGTGTAGGTGAGGGAGGAGGAGCTCAGCGGGAACAAAGGGCGGGACGTTTGAAATGATGACCCTCTGCGCGGTGGCCTCGAGAGGGTCCACCGGCAGGAACGTCCCGCCCACCGTGAGCCCCCTTTCGAGGGCCAGGGACACCGCCCGCTCCGACCCCAGGAAGAACACGGCCTTCCCAGACATCTTGGAGGCTGCGACAATGGCCGAGGGGCCGACTACCCCAGCCATCGCCCGCACGCACTCCTCGATGGTCATTGTGGGGTGAGTGTAGCTCTTGACCCCGTGTTTCTTTGTTATAAGTCTGAATGGTGGCAGGGCAGCGGGTGGCGCAGGAGGTGCTGTGGAAGCGGTTGCCACCTGCGCATATGTCTTCGCTGGCCCTGCCACCGGCGTGGATGGGGTCGCCATCACGGGGTCCCTTTAAGGGCTACACGAACCGCAAAGTCACAGGCCTTAATGGTCTTAATTGGCCTCTTATAGTAAGACTGAGCAGAGGAGCTCTTAACGAGGCACCTCTCCCCTAGTTGGCAATTGGGGAGGGGCCTTGCTCCCTTTGCTCAGTTGTCTCAATTGTTTTTTCTCAATTAATTTGGGAGAAAAAGGGCTCTCAGAGAGAGAGGGGAGAAACAGAGAGTAACAGAGAAAGAGAGAGGGGGGTGGGAAGGGGGGGGGCAGGTCTCCCCTCGCAGCTGTGGGTGGGTGCACTCCCCAGATGTCAAAACACACAATAGTCTTTGGGGTGGTCTTCGGGTGAGGGGAGAAGATGTCTTCACCTGGGGCAGCTAGAGCCACCAGGCACACACTCCTAACGATGTTTAAAGAGGTGGTAAATAAAATCTTCAGCCTGGTAGCTCCAGCTATCCTAGGCAATTGGGGGGGGGTCAATTGTGTGTGGGGCCTAGTTGTAAGCAAGGCCCCCACACACACTTCCACCCACACACACCCCCCGCGATGTTCCGGCCCTCAGTGGTCTTCTTTCCTCCCCCCACCGATACAGCAAAGTCTTTCCGGGGAAATGCACCAACACCCACCTGTAGAATGTTGTAGACTCTCCCTCCTTCCAAACAGGTTGTTGTTTTTTCCCCCTCTCTCCAACTCTCTGTAGTTGTAATAAATGTTAAAATGTTTCTGTGCTCCTCCTCTCCCTCCGGATGTTGAATGGGTAGCAAGCTAGCCCTTTCCTCCTCTTCCTGGGCTGGTCTCAGGGCTCACTCCAGGCCTTCCAAACAGGAGCTAAGGTTGGTAGCTCCTCTCCTCACTGCAGCTCAGCTCCAACTGAGCAGGACACGCCTCCACTGCTCCACAATTGGTCCTTGTGCATGAAACTCTTTTAGAAAACTCTTTTGAGTTTACCTGAAAAACATAAACATTAAACCGTGCCACCCGCCTGGGTGACACAGCAGACATTTTCAAGGTCCCTTTTTTTTTCCTTTTTTTGTGTTTTTTTTTTCTTTGTTTTTTTTTGATCGCTAAAATCACATTTTTCCAAGTGCCCCCTATAAAAGGAGAGGGGGACACTAAAAGCACCGGCAATTAAAACAAATTAAACTCTAAAAATCCCAAAAAGTTAGTTTGCAGGTGCAGCAGGTAATCAGGAAGGCAAATGGGATGTTGGCCTTCATTGCGAGAGGGATGGAGTACAAAAGCAGGGAGGTCCTGCTGCAACTGTATAGGGTATTGGTGAGGTCGCACCTGGAGTACTGCATGCAGTTTTGGTCACCTTACTTAAGGAAGGATATACTGGCTTTGGAGGGGGTACAGAGACAATTCACGAGGCTGATTCCGGAGATGAGGGGGTTACCTTATGATGATAGATTGAGTAGACTGGGTCTTTACTCGTTGGAGTTCAGAAGGATGAGGGGTGATCTTTTCGAAACATTTAAAATAATAAAAGGGATAGACAAGATAGAGGCAGAGAGGTTGTTTCTACTGGTCGGGGAGACTAGAACTAGGGGGCACAGCCTCAAAATACAGGGGAGCCAATTTAAAACCGAGTTGAGAAGGAATTTCTTCTCCCAGAGGGTTGTGAATCTGTGGAATTCTCTGCCCAAGGAAGCAGTTGAGGCTAGCTCATTGAATGTATTCAAATCACAGATAGATAGATTTTTAACCAATAAGGGAATTAAGGGTTACGGGGAGCGGGCGGGTAAGTGGAGCTGAGTCCACGGCCAGATCAGCCATGATCTTGTTGAATGGCGGAGCAGGCTCAAGGGGCTAGATGGCCTACTCCTGTTCCTAATTCTGATGTTATGTTCTTATGTGACCCCTTTGTACTCGCTGTAAGTACAGACACACTCTGTAACTCCCTGTTTACTCCCTGTAAGTACTGACCCACTGTGTGACTCTCGCTGAGTAGTCTCTTTAAGTACTGACCCACTCTGTGATTCCCCCTGTGTCGTCTCTGTAAGTATTGACCCAATCTGTGACTCCGCCTGTGTAGTCTCTGTAAGTACAGACCCACTCTGTGACTCCCTGTTTACTCGCTGTAAGTACAGACCCACTCGGTGACTCCCTGTTTACTCCCTGTAAGTACTGACCCACTCTGTGACTCCCCCTGTGTAGTCTCTGTAAGTACAGACCCACTCTGTGATTCCCCCTGTGTAGTCTCTGTAAGTACTGACCCACTCTGTGATTCCCCCTATGTCGTCTCTGTAAGTACTGACCCACTCTGTGATTCCCCCTGTGTAGTCTCTGTAAGTACTGACCCACTCTGTGATTCCCCCTGTGTAGTCTCTGTCAGTACTGACCCACTCTGTGATTCCTGTGTCGTCTCTGTAAGTACTGACCCACTCTGACTCTCCCTGTGTAGTCTCGAAGTGCTGACCCACTCTGTGATTCCCTCTGTGTAGTCTCTAAGTACTGACCCTCTCTGTGACTCCCCCTGTGTAGTCTCTGTAAGTACTGACCCACTCTGTGATTCCCCCCTGTGTAGTCTCTGTCAGTACTGACCCACTCTGTGATTCCCCTGTGTAGTCTCTGTAAGTACTGACCCACTCTGTGATTCCCCCTGTGTAGTCTCTGTAAGTACTGACCCACTCTGTGACTCCCCCTGTGTAGCCTCTGTAAGTACTGACCCAGTCTGTGACTCCCCCTGTGTAGTCTCTGTAAGTACTGACCCACTCTGTGATTCCCCCTGTGTAGTCTCTGATAGCAATGGGAGTGTGAGGGGTATTCTGGGCCATGAGTTTACAGATTGTCCTCTCCTGCTGATGGTGCATCATGGATGCCCACTTTTAAACGGCTATTTCTGTGCTGAATCTACATCAATGATTTAGATGAAGGAATTGAGTGTAATATCTCCAAGTTTGCAGATAACATGAAGCTGGGTGGCGGTGTGAGCTGTGAGGGGGACGCTAAGAGGCTGCAGGGTGACTTGGACAGGTTAGGTGAGTAGGCAAATGCATGGCAGATGCAGTATAATGTGGATAAATGTGAGGCTATCCACTTTGCTGGCAAAAACATGAAGGCAGAATATTATCTGAATGGCAGCAAATTAGGAAATGGAGAGGTGCAACGAGACCTGAGTGTCATGGTACATGAGTCATTGAAAGTTGGCATGCAGGTACAGCAGGCGGTGAAGAAGGCAAATGGTATGTTGGCCTTCATAGCGAGGGGATTTGAATATAGGAGCAGGGAGGTCTTACTGCAGTTGTACAGGGCCTTGGTGAGGCCTCACCTGGAATATTGTGTTCAGTTTTGGTCTCCTCATCTGAGGAAGGATGTTTTTGCTATTGAGGGAATACAGCGAAGGTTCACCAGACTGATTCCTGGGATGGCAGGACTGACATATGAGGAGAGACTGGATCGACTGGGTTTGTATTCACTGAAGTTTAGAAAGATGAGAGGGGATCTCATAGAAACATATAAAATTCTGACGGGACGGGACAGGTTAGATGCAGGATGAATGTTCCCGATGTTGGGGAAGTCCAGAACCAGGGGACAACAGTTTAAGGATAAGGGGTAGGCCATTTAGGACTGAGGTGAGGAGAAACTCAGAGAGTTGTTAACCTGTGGAATTCTCTTCCGCAGAAAGTTGTTGATGCCAGTTCGTTAGATATATTCAAGAGGGAGTTAGGTATGGCCCTTATGGCTAAAGGGATCAAGGGGTATGGAGAGAAAGCAGGAAAGGGGTACTGAGGGAATGATCAGCCATGATCTTATTGAATGGTGGTGCAGGCTCGAAGGGCCGAATGCCTACACCTGCACCTATTTTCTATGTTTCTATGTCTCTATCCCATTGATCACAGTGGTAATGCCACACAGCACGATGGAGGGTGTTGTTCGTGTGAAGACAGAACTTTGTCCCCACATTGACTGTGTTGTGGTCACTGCTACCAGTAATGTCTGTGAGAGGTAGATTGGGGAGGACGAGTTCAGGTCTGTTTCCCTGGTGTTGGTTCTCTCACCATTTGCCACATGCCCAGTCTGGCAGCTTTGTCCTTCATGACTCGGCTGGCTCTGTCAGTAGTGGATCTACCGAGCCACTCTTGGTGATGGACATTGAAATCTCCAACTCAGGGTACATTCTCTGACGTTGCTACTCTCAATGCTCCTTCCAAGTGTTGTTCAACATGGAGGGTTCCTCAACTGAGGGCGGGCGATATCTGGTAAACAGCATGTGCTTTCCCTGTACTAACTGTTTGACCTAATTCCACAAGAACTCATATGATCGAGAGTCAATGTTAGGAATCTCAGAGCCAATCCTTTCCGACTGTTACACAAATGTGCCCCAACTCCACTGGGGCTGTGCTGCTGGAGGAAGTGGACCAACACTGGGATGGTGTTGGGAGAATCCACAATGTTGACTGCTAGGGATGGATCTCTGAATAAGATTATGATTATACAAGACTTCAATGTTTCGAGAGCATTTCATGGTGTATTGAGATATTTACAGAGTACTTATCTCAATGGTTAATATTTAAGCAATTTCCTTTGGTTCCTTGGGATCAAACCTTTGCTTCTTTTATTATTCCTCCCCTCGATAAAGGAGATGCTTGATTGGGTAAGGTCATTCTTTACAAATAACCTGTTGTTCCTGTTCGAGTGTCAGATAATATAGACCGTCCCGGGAATGGAATTCCTGGACTGAAGTGGAAGGACTGTAATCTAGAGGGCTAGGAATGGAATTCCTGGACTGAAGTGGAAGGACTGTAATCTAGAGGGCTTGGAATGGAATTCCTGGACTGAAATGGAAGGACTGTAATCTAGAGGGCCTAGGAATGGAATTCCTGGACTGAAGTGGAAGGACTGTAATCTAGAGGGCTTGGAATGGAATTCCTGGACTGAAGTGGAAGGACTGTAATCTAGAGGGCTTGGAATGGAATTCCTGGACTGAAGTGGAAGGACTGTAATCTAGAAGGCTTGGAATGGAATTCCTGGACTGAAGTGGAAGGACTATAATCTAGAGGGCTTGGAATGGAATTCCTGGACTGAAGTGGAAGGACTGTAATCTAGAGGGCTTGGAATGGAATTCCTGGACTGAAGTGGAAGGACTGTAATCTAGAGGGCTTGGAATGGAATTCCTGGATTGAGGCTGGAGTTGTGTCACGTACGCGAGTCCGATTGATCCATTACAGCGACCATCGCTCAGATACTGCCGTTTGGGAACATTTATTGATTGGGAATGTTTTGACCCTGCTGGCCTGGGATCCAATGCATCAGAGAACAAGGTTGCTGCAATCTGACTTTTCATCTTTTATCCCTCCTTTGTTTCTGTCACTTTCGCATCTTTTGTTCTCAATTTTAATTCAAGACAGGAATATAAACTATGTTATCTTTGTCCTCGGTATTTTATAGGTGTATAAAAAATCGCACATTATCTCACTTTTAATTTAAAACTGTGTACAATACGGTGAGCTGGATTAAGTTGCAGTGAAATTTTGTGATGACATTGGTTCAATGAGTCTGTTTGTTCAATGTCTGTGATTAATGTCAGTTACAGTGATGCCTAATGATGTCATCTGGGATTTCCCTCTGCTCAATGTAAGGAGCTCCCTTCAATGTTTCACCTCACACAATCAGCAGGTCTCCTCCAGCACAGATACCAGAAGTGAGTCACAGAAGGGAAGTCATGGTTGTGTCTCGCATCCCACCAGCGCCTCCCATGTCTGATGAATTTCTAGCCATGTTTGATAGATGGGCTCTAGAAGGCATGATAAGAAAATTATTGATCGACATACAACATATTTACTATCCTCTACTCGCTGCTTTTGGTGTTCCGAGTAAGTATCTATGTTCAATTATTAAATATATAAATCATGTTTCACTGTAATATCATTCTTGCTCTGTACCAAGGGATAATCAGTTATTAATGGTATTCTATTGCATTTTGTTTATGCACGTGTTGTTGTTTAAAAATAATGGGACATCCTCACTGCTGTTAGTGTATCTGGTACCTCGCTGTTAGTGTATCTGGTACCTCGCTGTTAGTGTATCTGGTACCTCGCTGTAAGTGTATCTGGTACCTCGCTGTAAGTGTATCTGGTACCTCACTGTTAGTGTATCTGGTACCTCACTGTTAGTGTCCCTGGTACCTCACTGTTAGTGTCCCTGGTACCTCACTGTTAGTGTATCTGGTACCTCACGGTTAGTGTATCTGGTACCTCACGGTTAGTGTATCTGGTACCTCACTGTTAGTGTATTTGGTACCTCACTGTTAGTGTATCTGGTACCTCACGGTTAGTGTATCTGGTACCTCGCTGTTAGTGTATCTGGTACCTCGCTGTTAGTGTATCTGGTACCTCACTGTTAGTGTATCTGGTACCTCGCTGTTAGTGTATCTGGTACCTCGCTGTTAGTGTATCTGGTACCTCACTGTTAGTGTATCTGGTACCTCGCTGTTAGTGTATCTGGTACCTCGCTGTTAGTGTATCTGGTACCTCTCTGTTAGTTTATCTGGTACGTCACTGTTAGTGTATCTGGTACCTCACTGTTAGTGTATTTGGTACCTCGCTGTTAGTGTATCTGGTACCTCACTGTTAGTGTATCTGGTACCTCGCTGTTAGTGTATCTGGTACCTCGCTGTTAGTGTATCTGGTACCTCACTGCTAGTGTATCTGGTACCTCACTGTTAGTGTATCTGGTACCTCACTGTTAGTGTATCTGGTACCTCACTGTTAGTGTATCTGGTACCTCACTGTTAGTGTATTTGGTACCTCGCTGTTAGTGTATCTGGTACCTCGCTGTTAGTGTATCTAGTACCTCGCTGTTAGTGTATCTGGTACCTCGCTGTTAGTGTATCTGGTACCTCACTATTAGTGTATCTGGTACCTCACTGTTAGTGTATCTGGTACCTCACTGTTAGTGTATCTGGTACCTCACTGTTAGTGTATCTGGTACCTCACTGTTAGTGTATCTAGTACCTCACTGTTAGTGTATCTGGTACCTCACTGTTAGTGTATCTGGTCCCTCACTGTTAGTGTATCTGGTACCTCGCTGTTAGTGTATCTGGTACCTCGCTGTTAGTGTATCTGGTACCTCGCTGTTAGTGTATCTGGTACCTCGCTGTTAGTGCATCTGGTACCTCGCTGTTAGTGTATCTGGTACCTCGCTGTTAGTGTATCTGGTACCTCGCTGTTAGTGTATCTGGTACCTCACTGTTCGTGTATCTGGTACCTCACTGTTAGTGTATCTGGTACCTCGCTGTTAGTGTATCTGGTACCTCACTGTTAGTGTAACTGGTACCTCACTGTTAGTGTATCTGGTACCTCACTGTTAGTGTATCTGGTACCTCGCTGTTAGTGTATCTGGTACCTCACTGTTCGTGTATCTGGTACCTCACTGTTAGTGTATCTGGTACCTCGCTGTTAGTGTATCTGGTACCTCGCTGTTAGTGTATCTGGTACCTCACTGTTCGTGTATCTGGTACCTCACTGTTAGTGTATCTGGTACCTCACTGTTAGTGTATCTGGTACCTCGCTGTTAGTGTATCTGGTACCTCACTGTTAGTGTATCTGGTACCTCACTGTTAGTGTATCTGGTACCTCACTGTTAGTGTATCTGGTACCTCGCTGTTAGTGTATCTGGTACCTCGCTGTTAGTGTATCTGGTACCTCACTGTTAGTGTAACTGGTACCTCACTGTTAGTGTATCTGGTACCTCACTGTTAGTGTATCTGGTACCTCGCTGTTAGTGTATCTGGTACCTCGCTGTTAGTGTATCTGGTACCTCACTGTTACTGTATCTGGTACCTCGCTGTAAGTGTATCTGGTACCTCGCTGTTAATGTATCTGGTACCTCGCTGTTAGTGTATCTGGTACCTCACTGTTAGTGTATCTGGTACCTCGCTGTTAGTGTATCTGGTACCTCGCTGTTAGTGTATATGTTACTTCGCTGTAAGTGTATCTGGTACCTCAGTGTTAGTGTATCTGGTACCTCACTGTTAGTGTATCTGGTACCTCAATGTTAGTGTATCTGGTACCTCACTGTTAGTGTATCTGGTACCTCACTGTTAGTGTATCTGGTACCTCACTGTTCGTGTATCTGGTACCTCCCTGTTAGTGTATCTGGTACCTCACTGTTAGTGTATCTGGTACCTCACTGTTCGTGTATCTGGTACCTCACTGTTAATGTATCTGGTACCTCGCTGTTAATGTATCTGGTACCTCGCTGTTAGTGTATCTGGTACCTCGCTGTTAGTGTATCTGGTACCTCGCTGTTAGTGTATCTGGTACCTCACTGTTAGTGTATCTGGTACCTCACTGTTAGTGTATCTGGTACCTCGCTGTTAGTGTATCTGGTACCTCACTGTTAGTGTATCTGGTACCTCACTGTTAGTGTATCTGGTACCTCGCTGTTAGTGTATCTGGTACCTCGCTGTTAGTGTATCTGGTACCTCACCGTGCTGTCGGCTATTGATTCTTTAAATGATATTGCTCCATCAAGATTCAAATGTTCTGTATTGAACTCAAGCAAAGATATTGGAAGAGACACTTTATTTCCTGAATTTGAGAATCCTCGCTACACTGCACATTTGTATCAGATCAGAAGCAGGTTTTCTAAGTTTCGGGAACTTGCCACCAAATGACGACAGGTGATTGACCTGAAACAGTCACTGTGTTTCTCTCTCCTCTGATGCTGCCTGACCTGTTGATTATCTCTCGGATTTTCTATTTTTATTTCAGACGTTCATCATCCACAGTATTTTACTGTTGTGTTCACCGAATGCTCGCCATGTTTACTTACACACAGTGCGAAGAACAAATCCTGACAGATCATACACACCTTCTTAAATCACTGAAATATCTCCTATTTTCTATGTTTCTCCTATTTTCTATGTTTCTATGTTTCGAATCATTCAGTTCCAGCCAGTGCCTCATGTTCCACATTCTCCAGTTCTGCATTACTGCCACTGCTTCTGATGGTTGGAACAGATTTATCCGGGTCATTTTCATTCTCACTAAATGCTCATTCAGTCAGATTTCCAGACATTTATTTGCAATCTTTGTTTTGAGTTTACAATTGCCTCTCATGTATGTCTGCCACAGCTCAGTGGGTCTCTCAGTGAGAATCGGAGTAATTCTCTATTGTACCCTGCTTTCATTCAGCATAAAGAATGTCAGCTGATTGTAACTGAAGTATTAATGATCAAACAATCCTTTGATATTTTTCCATCTAATATACGATGCACAAGTTGGAAACCAGCATGTGAAAGAAAACAAGAATAACTCATATCCATTTGTGTTCAGATACTTTACAGAAACATTGGGCAGCACTTTACCTGTGGAATAAGTCGTCCGATTTCGATGCTAAAACAAAGCATTTAGTTGGACATTCCCTGGTCAATGATAACCATTTATTTTATTCAGAGTCCATTCTTTGCCATGTTATTCGGAAATTCTTTCTTTCAATGAGCGACAATTTCAACAAAAAGGTGTAAAGCTCATTGTTCAATACACTTCCTGCAGCCCAGTTATCTTTCTAACTGCTGTACATTTGTATTTAATAACCTAACATCGTCATATTAGCTTCATACATTTTAAGTAGAACCACCTGTAATTATTGCACGCCACAATTGCAGTCGATGTTTATTTCTGTTACACTCACTTTCAGTTCGAATTAGAATCCATATCCTCAGCAGGAGCAAGAATACAATGAGGGTCTCCCTCCCTCTCCCCCTATCACCGCCCCCTCCCACCAACACAGCGGCACAGAAGTGAATCTCACCGCTCTCGGTGCTGACTGATCCCGGGACACGAAGGCTTCCTGAGAGGTTCTTGACCCGTGTGTCCCTGTTACCTTGGGCAGTGTTGTTGCCTGCTGAGCTAAAGGTAGATCTATCATTTAATGTCTCATTGATCAAACATCTGTTCATTTCATGTTGTCTTTATCCCCATTTCATTTATTGATTCCTTATTATTTTTGCAATAAACACTGCATTCATTTCCTCAGGTACGAGAATTAGATTATATCATTTCATGTCACTAATGATTTTCAGATTGCAGACCGAATCCCATCAATCTTCTGCTCTTGCTCCCAGCCTGATGTTTAATTTAACTGGTTATTTCCTTTCCTCACAGTGAACTTAGTGACGATAATGATCCTGTCCCGGGGAAAGTGTGGACTCTCCAAATGTGTCACTCGTTACCTGGTGGCCATGGCAACAACGGATCTACTGGTGGTGATCCTGGATCTGATACTGAGGCACATTCCGATTCGTTATGAGGAACAGTTTATTTTCGTGTATTCCATCCCCCTGTGTAATATCCACGCCGTCCTGCTCTATGCAGCCACAGACTGTTCTGTCTGGTTCACCATCACTTTCACCTTCGATCGATTTGTGGCCATTTGTTGCCAGAAGCTGAAAACTAAATATTGCACCGAGAGAACGGCGGCTGTGGTTCTGGGAACAGTGACTGTGCTGAGCTGTTTAAAGAACATACCCTGGTATTTTATGTTCACAAGTAGGTATGTGCTTTATAACAACCCCTGGTTTTGTTACACTAATTATGTATCACTGGGCTGGGCAGTATTCGAACTACTTCATTATATTCTAACCCCGTGTGTCCCATTTATTCTGATCCTGCTGCTCAATGCTCTCACTGTCAGACACATTTTACTGGCCAGCAGAGCTCGCAGGAGACTCCGGGGTCACAGCAGTGGGGAGAGTCCCAGAGACCCCGAGATGGAGAGTCGCAGAAAATCCATGATTTTATTGTTTGTTATCTCGGGGAATTTCATCCTGCTATGGGCAATGTATATGGTGGTTCTTGTGGCAAACCGGCTTGTTTGGATTTCACATCTTGTATTTATACCTGCGTTAGTAACTGAACTGGGTTACATGCTGCAGCAGCTGAGTTGCTGTACAAACACTGGGATTTACGCCGTGACACAGACTAAGTTCCGGGAGCAGTGGAAGAATGTGCTGAAATATCCCTTTGTTGTAATTGTAAAATGCATTAAACGATAAGAAGCAGCAGAGACTTTACAGCCTCAGAACTCAATGCCACCAGATAATGGGGGGGAAATCCCGGTTGGGGGCTTCCTTCGGACAAATGCCTCCGACCGGAGGATATTTTATGTAAACCTTCGATTCCCATCCGAGACCTTCATTCCATGTGTAGCGTTAGGGAAATGGCCTTCCCCATACGTACAGTAAAGCTGGAGTCACATGGGCCTGAAGCACCAATCACGCTGCAGTATTCTCAGTGATAATAATGGCAACTCGCTTTTTCAGAGTTCCCAATATTATCAATGTGAATAAACACCTCAATATTGAAAAGCAACAGAATAAATTAAAAACACATCACATATTTAAAATTAATTGAAATTAAAGTCAATTAAATGTTTTGTTAAAAAAATGTTTTGGAATTTTTTTAACATGTTTCAATAAGGTTTAAAATAAATGATCCTTGGTGGAAAGGGTTTTTACTGTAAAAATATGTATTTAAGTTTATTTTTGATATGTTTTCGAACTCTTACACTGGTAAAAGTAATGTATCGACCTGCTTTTACCTGGTTTAAGAGTTTGAAGGACATTCTCTGGGCATGATTTGGGCAAATGACCCAATCTCACCCACACAAATGGTCTTCTCCCCGGGATTTGGAGAATCCATATGGAGAAATCTTTGACAGATCGGAAAAGCCGGTTTCCGGGGCATGTACACTTGGGCCTGACCTGGTGAGGCCGGAATTTAAGGCCCATTGTGTCCGAGCCACTCTCCCTCATGGTGAATATTATCACACTCACTCACACACTGTCTACACAGGGCTCCCTGGGCGGGGAGTGACAATCTGTCAGGATCCTCTGCAAGGTCAGCAGTGACCTGCAAAAGGATGGCACCCCCTAAAGTACCACCTAAAGTAGCTGGTCTCCCGCCTGCACTAAGGTGGCAACATCCGTTGCCTAGACAATGGGGTAGTGTTCCTCAGGACCACTCCCTGCCTCACATATGGATGTTCTCACTCGCGCTCGGCACAGCATATACAGCTCTGGTACCCAGCACAAAGCTGGTGGCAGGATCTATTCCCATTGGCTGGTTGATGTCACTGACCTTCCCCTTCCCAGAAGTGAGGCCAGGTGAGTTACAGCGAGAGTCGAGGTCAGCAGCAGATAGAGGTTTGTTCACCAAAGCAGTGAGTGAGTGGCTAGGGGGAGCCACTCGGCCCGGCCCTGCACCAATCCCCACAACCCAGCATGGTAAGGAGGAGGTCCAACACCAGGTACGATGGCAGCTCCTGTCGGCCAGGCTTTCCATCAGTGCCTGAATCTGACTGCAAGAGACCTACGTCTGTCTTCACTAATCGTTTTCTCTTCACATATCTGTGGAAGCTTTTGCAGTAAATAGGAGCACGATTAGTCCATTGAGCCACTCGAGCCTGCTCTGCCATGCAAGATCATGGCAGATGGAGGCTTGTAATAAATGCACCGAAAGAATCCTGGGCGATTTTAACCTACATATTGATTGGACAAAGCAAATTGGCCAGCGTAGCCCCGAGGAAGAGTTCATAGAGTGTATCCTGGATGGTTTCCTTGAACAGCATATTGCGGATCCAACCAGCGAGCAGGCTATCTTAGATCTGGTACAGTGAAATGAATGACCATAACATGGTTCAATTTGAAATTCTGTTGGGCGGTGAGTAAGTTAGTTCTCAAACCAGTGTCCTAAGCTTAAATTATTGAGAAAACAAAGGTATGGGGGCAGAGTTGGCTAAAGTGGACTGGGAAAATAGATTAAAGTACGGGACGGTTGATGATCAGTGGCAGACATTTAAGGAGATATTTCTTAACTCGCAACTAAAATATATCCCAATGAGATGGAAAGACTGTAAGAGAACGGATAACCATCCGTGCCTAACTGAGGAAATAAGGGTCGGCATCACATTGAAAACAAGGGCCTGCAATGGGCCAAGATCAGTGGGAGACCAGAGGATTGGGAAACGTTTAAAAGCCAGCAAAGAACAAATACAAAATTGACAAAGAGAGGGAAGATAGAGTATGAAAGGAAACAAGCACGAAATATAAAAACACAGTAAGAGTTTCTACAGGTACATAACAAGGAAAACAGTGGCTAAAGTAAATGTTCCTCCCCTGGAGGATGAGACTGGGGAATGGTCGAGACATTGAACAAATATATTGTATCCGTCTTCACTGTAGAAGCCACTGAAACACCCCAATAGTGGATAAGCAAGGGGCTGTAGGGAGGTTGGAACTTCATACAATCACTATCGCTAATGAAGTAGTACTCAGTAAAATAATGGGACTAAAGGCGTACAAGTCCCCTGTGTCATGTATTTAACCATCTTGTAATGATTTGGTCATGTAACTGTAACTCATGCACACTGTACCTGTACCCTAGAAATGCACACCCTGACCACAGGGGGTGAACTTGCGGGAGACACTCCTCACCTGGGTTTCCAGGTATAAAAGGGCAGGTCCCACCCAGGGTCAGTACTCCTTAGTCCTGCCAATAAAGGTGAAGGTCACAGAGTGACCGTGTCTGATATATCCATGCCTCGTGTGAGTTTGTAGTAAGGTGCAGAGACACTACATTTGGGGACGAGAAACGGGAATCACCGAACCACGAGGATGGCCACCGGTGGCACAGAGGAACGTTACTGTGTGGGTGAGGACTGGGATGACTTTGTGGAAAGACTCCAGCAGAGCTTTGTCACAAAGGACTGGCTGGAAGAGACAGCGGCTGACAAGCGGAGGGTGCATCTACTGACCAGCTGTGGTCCACAGACGTATGCATCTACTGACCAGCTGTGGTCCACAGACGTATGCATCTACTGACCAGCTGTGGTTCACAGACGTATGCATCTACTGACCAGCTGTGGTTCACAGACGTATGCATCTACTGACCAGCTGTGGTCCACAGACGTATGCATCTACTGACCAGCTGTGGTCCACAGACGTATGCACCTACTGACCAGCTGTGGTCCACAGACGTATGCATCTACTGACCAGCTGTGGTCCACAGACGTATGCATCTACTGACCAGCTGTGGTCCACAGACGTATGCATCTACTGACCAGCTGTGGTCCACAGACATATGCATCTACTGACCAGCTGTGGTCCACAGACGTATGCATCTACTGACCAGCTGTGGTCCACAGACGTATGCACCTACTGACCAGCTGTGGACCACAGACGTATGCGCTGATGAAAGACCTGCTCGCACCCCAAAAGCCGGCAGACAAGTCTTTTGAAGAGCTCAGCCAACTGATCAGTGAGCATCTCAAGCCGGCAAGTAGTGTACACATGGCCTACACCGGTTCTACTCTCACCGGCACCGGGAGGGACAAAACATCTCGGACTTCGTGGCGGACCTGCAGTGCTTGGCCAGTTTCTGTAAGTTCTCTGATGCCTGCAGCGGGAGATATTAAGGGACTTTTGCCATCGAGGGCATTAATCATGCCAGCATTTCCAGGAAGCTCATAGAGACCAAGGACTTGACTTTAGAAGGGGCGGCGTTGAAAGCTCAGACCTTTATGGCAGGGGAAGAGGAGACCAAGCAAATTTACGCACGCAACCCTGGTCCCAACGTGGCGATGGACCAGGGAGTTAACATGGTGAAAACTGCTCGGGACCCCACAGGCAGGCAAGGGCATTTCGAAACCACCCAGGCAGCAACAGGCTCTAGGGTGGGCCTGCAACAAGGACAATGGAGAGGGGATTGGCAATTCACGCCATCTCGAGGAACAATGCGTCCCGCGATAGGACCATTAACACCCACCATCAGAGTGCTTAGAAACAGCCAAATGGGCAATCAGAGGGGAATGCTGGGTAATAGTCCCTTTGTTAACCGCAATCTCAATCTCAGCTCATGCTGGAGATGTGGGGGGTAGACACACTGCAAGAAGCTGCAGATTCCAGCAATATACCTGTAGGATTTGTAATATCAGTGGACACTTGGCCAGGATGTGCAAAAAGGCAGTAGCGAGGCTAATCTGTGAGACAGAGGAACCAGATGAGGGATCTGCAATGCAGGATGATGCCTGGGGTAAAGCCATGGATGCTGAAGTTCAGCGGGTTCACGTGGCTGACGTCCACAGCTCATACACTAAACGTCACCCATGATGATGCAAGTCTTACTGAATGGCATCCCGGTGCACATGGAGCTGGATACGGGAGTGAGCCAGTCACTCATGAGTGCCCAACAATTTAAGAGACTATGGCCACACAGAGCTAGCAGGCCCAAACTGGAACGCATTGACATGCAGCTACGGACTTACACCAAAGAGCTCATCCCAGTGCTGGGCAGTGCAAACTTGGTGGTAACATATAATGGATCACAGAACCGGCTGCCACTCTGGGTCGTTCCTGGAAATGGCTCCGTGCTTTTGGGGAGGAGTTGGCTAGCTGGGATGAAATGGAAATGGGGGGATGTGCACGTCATTTCATCTGTGGAGCGAAATTCATGCTCACAGGTCCTGCAAAAATTCAGGTCACTGTTTCAACCCGGTGTCGGAACGTTCAAGGGCACTAAAGTAGTGATACACATCACTCCGGGCACCAGACCAGTGCACCACAAGGCCAGAGCGGTGCCGTATGTGATGCATAAAAATATTGATTGTGAATTGGACAGGCTGCTCAGAGAGGGCATAATTTCGGCCGTTGAATTCAGCGACTGGGCCAGTCCCATCGTTCCTGTGTTTAAAGCAGACGGCTCGGTCAGGATTTGTGGCGACTACAAAGCCACCATCAACCGAGTGTCGCTGCAAGACCAATACCCGCTCCCGAGAGCAGAGGACCTTTTTGCCACACTGGCAGGTGGTAAGCTGTTCACGAAGCTGGACCTCACTTTGGCCGACATGACTCAGGAACAGACTGAAGAATCCAAGCTTCTGACCATCACGACACACAAGGGATTATTTATCTACAACAGGTGTCCGTTTGGCATTCGTTCGGCAGCAGCTATCTTTCAGAGAAACATGGAAAGTTTGCTCAAGTCCATCCCTGGAACGATTGTGTTCCAAGACGACATTCCCATAACGGGTCGAGACACCGAGGAACACCTCCACAACCTGGAGGAGATGCTACGCCGATTGGACCGGGTAGGCTTGCGGCTGAAAAAGGCCAAGTGTGTGTTTTTGACCCCAGAGGTCGAGTTTTTGGGCAGGAGGGTTGCTGTACATGGGATCAGGCCCACTGAATCAAAAACTGAGGTGATTCACCGGGCACCCAGGCCTGGAAACACGTCGGAGCTGTGATCATTCCTGGGACTTTTGAACTATTTCGGGAACTTTCTGCCGAACTGAAGCACATTGTTGGAGCCGTTACACATGTTCCTGCGTAAAGGTTGTGAATGGTTTTGTGGGGACTGTCAAGAACGGGCTTTCAATAAGGCGAGGAACTGCTGTGTTCCAACTAACTGTTGACTTTGTATGACGCCTGTAAAAAACTGGTTTTAACATGCGATGCGTCATCCTACGGGGTTGGGTGTGTGTTGCAGGGTAACGATGACGGCCAACTCCAACCAGTGGCTTACACCTCCAGGTCGCTCTCCCAGGCAGAGCGTGGATACGGCGCAGTTGAGAAGGAGGCACTCGCGTGTGTGTACGGTGTGAAAAAGATGCACCAGTACCTCTTCGGTAGACGGTTCGAGCTAGAGACGGACCACAAGCCGTTAACATCCCTGTTGTCCGACAGTAAGGCTGTCAATGCTAATGCATCAGCTCACATACAGCGCTGGGCCCTCACACTGGCTGCGTATGACTACACCATACGTCACCGGCCAGGCACCGTAAATTGCGCTGACGCACTCAGCGGGCTCCCACTGGCCACCACCGAGGGAGCGTCGGAGCAGAGCGCTGAGATGGTCATGGCCGTTGAGGCTTTTCACACTGCGGGCTCCCCCATCACAGCCCGCCAGATCAAACTCTGGACCAACAGGGACCCCCTCCTATCCATGATAAAGAAATGTGTCCTGACTGGGGACTGGGTGCCCGCACACAGGGTGTGCCCCGAGGAGATCAGACCGTTTCACAGACGGATGGATGAGCTCTCCATCCAATCCAACTGCCTGTTATGGGGCAGCCGGGTAGTCATGCCCCAGAAAGGAAGGGAAGCGTTCATCAGGGAACTCCACAGCGAGCACCCTGGCATCGTGTTAATGAAGGCCATTGCCCGGTCACATGTATGGTGGCCAGGGATTGACTCAGACCTGGAACACTGAGTTCACAGATGCACGACGTGTGCTCAGCTGGGCAATGCCCCCAGGAAGGCCCCACTCAGCCCGTGGCCCTGACCCACCAGCCCATGGTCACGTATTCACATCGACTATGTGGGCCCGTTCATGGGGAAAATGTTCCTGATCGTTGTCAATGCGTACTCGAAGTGGATCGAGTGCATCATATTAAACTCGTGCACGACATCCACCACCGTGGAGAGTCTGCGTATGGTTTTCGCGACCCACGGTTTGCCGGATATCCTGGTCAGCGACAATGGCCCGTGTTTTACCAGCCATGAGTTCCAGGAGTTTATGTCGGGCAATGGGATCAAGCACGTCCGGACAGCGCCTTTCAAGCCGGCCTCCCTATATTCAAATCTAAATTGTTGATATATACCGCAAAAAGCAAGGGACCCAGTACTGAGCCCTGCAGAACCCCACTGGAAACATCCTTCCAGTCACAAAAACATCCATCAATCATTACCCTTTGCTTCCTACCTCCAAGCCAATTTTGGAGCCAACTTGCAATTATACATTCACCTGACTCCGACCGCAAGGGACCTACGTTTGTCTTCACTAATCTTTTTCTCTTCACATATCTATAGAAGCTTTTGCAGTCAGATTTTATGTTCCCGGCAAGCCTCTTCTCATACTCTATTTTCATCCCTCTTAATTAAACCCTTTGTCCTCCTCTGCTGAATTCTAAATTTCTCCCAGTCCTCAGGTTTGCTGCTTTTTCTGGCCAATTTCTATGCCTCTTCCTTAGATTTAACACTGTCCTTAATTTCCCGTGTTAGCCACGGTTGATCCACCTTTCCCGTTTTATTTTTACTCCAGACAGCGATGTGCAATTGTTGAAGTTCATCCATGTAATCTATAAATGTCTGGCATTGCCTATCCACTGTCAACCCTTTAAGTATAATTTGCCAGTCTATCCAAGCCAATCATCGAAGTTACCTTTCCTTAAGTTCAGGACCCTAGTCTCTGAATCAGCTATGTCACTCTCCATCTTAATAAAGAATTCTACCATATTATGGTCACTCTTCCCCAAGAGGCCTCGCACAACAAGATTGCTAATTAATCCTCTCTCATTACACATCACCCAGTCTAGGATGGCCAGCTCTCTCGTTGGTTCCTCGACATATTGTTCTAGAAAACCATCCCTAATACACTCCAGGAAATCCTCCTCCATCGCATTGCTACCAGTTTAGTTAGCTCAATCAAGATGTAGATTAAAGTCGCATGATAACTGCTGTACCTTTATTGCATGCATCCCTAATTTCCTGTTTGATGCCATCCCCAAGCTCACTACTATTGTTTGGTGGTCTGTACATAACTGCCACGAGCATTTTCTGCCCTTTGGTATTCCGCAGCTCCACCCATACCGATTCCACATCATCCAGGCTAATGTCCCTTCTTACTATTGCGTTAATTTCCTCTTTAACCAGCAACGCTACCCTGCCTACTTTTAATTTCTGTCTAACCTTCCTGAATGCTGAATACCCCTGGATGTTGAGTTCCCAGCCTTGGTCACCCTGGAGCCATGTCTCTGTAATCCCAATTATATCATAATCGTTAATAGCTGCGTGCGCAGTTAATTCATCCACCTTATTACAACTACTCCTCGCATTGAGGCACAGAGCCTTCAGGCTTGTCTTTTTAACACCCTTTGTCCCTTTAGACTATTTCTGCAATGTCACCGCTTTAGATTTTTGCCTTGGGTTTCTCTGCCCTCCACTTTTACTATTCTCCTTTCCATCTTTTGCTTCTGCCCCCATTTTATTTCCCTCTGTCTTCCTGCATTGGTTCCCATCCCCCTGCCATATTAGTTTAACTCCTCCCCAACAGCACCAGCCAACACTCCCCCTCGGATATTGGTTCCGGTCCTGCCCAGGTGCAGACAGTCCGGTTTGTACTGGTCCCACCTCCCCCAGAACCGGTTCCAATGCCCCAGGAATTTGAACCCCTCCCTGCTGCACCACTGCTCAAGCCACGTATTCATCTGAGCTATCCTGCGATTCCTACTCTGACTAGCACGTGGCACTGGTAGCAATCCTGAGATTACCACCTTTGAGGTCCTACTTTTTAATTTAACTCCTGGCTCCCTAAATTCAGCTTGTAGGACCTCATCCCGTTTTTTACCTTTATCGTTGGTACCTGTATGTACCACGACAACTGGCTGTTCACACTCCCCCTCCAGTATGCCGACAGCTGCTCCGAGACATCCTTGACCCTTGCACCAGGGAGGCAACATACCATCCTCGAGTCTCGGTTGCAACCGCAGAAACACCTTTCTATCCCCTTTTGATGCATTTTGTGAATGCTAATAAGGAAAGGGTAAACACATTAAGTGGTAGGCCACTTAATAGTGCAGATGAACAAAGGGACCTTGGAGTGCTTGTCCACAGATCCCTGAAAGTAGCAGGCCAGGAGGATAAGGTGGTTAAGAAGGCATATGGAATGCTTGCCTTTATTGGCCGAGACATAGAATATAAGAGCAGGGAGGTTATGCTTAAATTGTAAAGTACTTTGGTTAGGCCACAGCTGGAGTACTGCGTGCAGTTCTGGTTGCCATATTGCAGGAAGGATTTGATTGTACCTGAGAGGGTGCAGAGGAGATTTACTAGGATGCTACCTGGAATGGAGAATCTTAGTTATGAGGACAGATTGGATAGGCTGGGTTTGTTCTCATTGGAACAAGGAGGTTAAGGGGAGACCTCATCGATGTCAACAAAATATTTAGAGGCCTGGACATAGTGGATAGTAAGGGTCTATTTCCATTGGTGGAGGGGTCTATTACAAGGGGGCATAGTTTTAAGGTGGTAGGTGGAAGGTTTAGAGGGGATTTGAGGGGGGGTTCTTTACGCAGAGGGTTGTGGGGATCTGGAACTCGCTGCCTGGAAGATTGGTGGATGCAGAAACCCTCACCACTTTTAAGAGATGGTTGGATGGGCACTTAAAGTGTAGTAACCTGCAGGGTTACGGACCTAGAGCTGGTAATTGGGATTAGACTGGATGACCTTTTGTTGGACGGTGCAGATATAATGGTAAGTACTGCAGGGAATAGAATACGGCCAGGGTGATCTCTTGGACTAGTGTCGATCGCCTGGATGTGTTGGAGAGGAATTTTCCCAGATTTTTTCTCCCTAAATTGGCCTGGGTTTTTATCTGGCTTTTGCCTCTCCCAGGAGATCACATGGCTCCGGTTGGGGTGGAGTGTAGAATGTTTCAGTATAAGAGATGTCACAGTTGTGTGAGGCGGACTGGTTGGGCTGGGTGCTCTTTGCCTTTCCGTCATTGTTCATAGGTTTATATATAACCTTCAGGGCTGCTGACCGAGGGCCGTGTGGCTCTTTGTCGGCCGGTGAGGACACGATGGGATGGAATGGCCTCCTTCTGTGCTGTAAATTTCTATGTTTCTATGTTGCTATGGAATTTAGGGTGAGAAGGGTGGACCCTGCAAGGGAACAGACTCTCTGGCTCCCAGGACAAATTAATCAAAGTGAGTGTTACCCATGGGAGCCAGCGCCAGATCCAGTCAATAAAGTGAACCATCTTGCCAGCTTCTGACTGGGGATTGCCGTTGGACTCAGCTATTGACTGGGTGAAATCTCTGAGCCACACACCAGGCAGGTCCCAGAGACAATCCCCAGTCTGCACATACAAATGTACACAAAGACTGTCAGTAGATAAAGTCTGTCAGACAGAATAACCTGGCATGTTCCTGTCCCACCTCCCAGTAACACTATCTCTCGGAACATACAAAGAAACGTGGCCAATTCAGGAAAAGCCTCCGGGCAATTGCTCTCCAATTGCCTGAGGCTCCAGGGAGAGCACTGTTGCTCCAGTAACATCACAATCTAAAGTGTCCACTCACTCCCTGTAACTGGCAATGTCCTCTCAGAAACGTTTCAACTTCCCCTTTTAAAGGTCTGTAGTGAGCCCACACTCACCATATGAGCTCACACTCACTCTGAGTTCATGACCCTCCTGTCCTCCCTCAATCACTCCCTCCATGTAAATTCCTCAACCCATATTCACAGACACCTCCTTGTCCTTGCAATCTCTCGTTGCCTTGTTACTCCAACAGTGTCAATTACAGATGGGACCATCTCTGACCATTTCCTTGTATCGCTCTAGACCCACATGCCCCTTTCCCCAAGACAAACCTACTCCTTTCTGTATCTGCCCCTGGAATAAAACTCTCCCCAAACTCTCTTACAACTGCACTTATCAACTCAAAACGGTCCAACCTTTCGCCCTCTTTTAACAATGGCATTTCTGCAGTCACCGATCTGCTCAACCAGACCCTCACCACCACCTTTCATTCCCTAGTCCCTATTAAAAATAATACGCTTTCCAATGCTTGCTCTTACCCCTGGTACAACCCTCATCCCACTGCCCCGCTCTCTCCCCATAGCCCTGTATCAATCCCAAACTAATCCCACTGCCCCTGCTCTCTCCCCATAGCCCTGTATCAATCCCAAACTAATCTCACTGCCCCACTCTCTCCCCATAGCCCTGTATCAATCCCAAACTAATCCCACTGCCCTGCTCTCTCCCCATAGCCCTCTGTCGTTTCACAGATACTCTCAGAGTGAGATGGGTCTTCGAGTCACCAGTCAGTGTACAGATGCAGTATATTGTAGATAAATGTGAGGTTATCCACTTTGGTTGCAAAAACAGGAAGGCAGAATATTATCTCACGTTGACAGATTAGGAAAAGTGGAGGTGCAACGAGACCTGGGTGCTGGTACAACCCTCATCCCACTGCCCCGCTCTCTCCACATAGCCCTGTATCAATCCCAAACTAATCCCACTGCCCCGCTCTCTCCACATAGCCCTGTATCAATCCCAAACTAATCCCACTGCCCCACTCTCTCCACATAGCCCTGTATCAATCCCAAACTAATCCCACTGCCCCACACTCTCCCCATAGCCCTGTATCAATCCCAAACTAATCCCACTGCCCCACTCTCTCCCCATAGCCCTGTATCAATCCCAAACTAATTCCACTGCCCCACACTCTCCCCATAGCCCTGTATGAATCCCAAACTAAACCCACTGCCCCACACTCTCCCCATAGCCCTGTATCAATCCCAAACTAATCCCACTGCCCCACTTTCTCCCCATAGCACTGTATCAATCTCAAACTAATCCCACTGCCCCACTCTCTCCCCATAGCCCTGTATCAATCCCAAACTAATCCCACTGCCCCGCTCTCTCCCCATTGCCCTGTATCAATCCCAAACTATTCCCATTGCTCCGCTCTCTCCCCATAGCCCTGTATCAATCCCCAAC
This sequence comes from Pristiophorus japonicus, assembly GCF_044704955.1. NCBI lineage: Eukaryota > Metazoa > Chordata > Chondrichthyes > Pristiophoridae > Pristiophorus > Pristiophorus japonicus. The sequence continues at coordinate 120,739 of NW_027254769.1, forward strand.
GAATCGCACTGCCCCACTCTCTCCCCATAACTCTGTATCAATCCCAAACTAATCCCACTGCCCTGCTCTCTCCCCATAGCCCTGCATCAATCCCAAACTAATCCCACTGCCCCACCCTCTCTCCATAGCCCTGTATCAATCCCAAACTAATCCCACTGCCCCGCTCTCTCCCCATTGCCCTGTATCAAACCCAAACTAATCCCACTGCCCCACTCTCTCCCCATAGCCCTGTATCAATCCCAAACTAATCCCACTGCCCTGCTCTCTCCCCATAGCCCTGTATCAATCCCAAAATAACCCCACTGCCCTGCTCTCTCCCCATAGCCCTGTATCAATCCCAAACTAATCCCACTGCCCCGCTCTCTCCCCATTGCCCTGTATCAATCCCAAACTAATCCCACTGCCCCACTCTCTGCCCATTGCCCTGTATCAATCCCAAACTAATCCCACTGCCCCACTCTCTCCCCATAGCCCTGTATCAATCCCAAACTAATCCCACTGCCCCGCTCTCTCCCCATAGCCCTGTATCAATCCCAAAATAACCCCACTGCCCTGCTCTCTCCCCATAGCCCTGTATCAATCCCAAACTAATCCCACTGCCCCGCTCTCTGCCCATAGCCCTGTATCAATCCCAAACTAATCCCACTGCCCTGCTCTCTCCCCATAGCCCTGTATCAATCCCAAACTAATCCCACTGCCCTGCTCTCTCCCCATAGCCCTGTATCAATCCCAAATAATCCCACTGCCCTGCTCTTTCCCCATAGCCCTGTATCAATCCCAAAATAATCCCACTGCCCTGCTCTCTCCCCATAGCCCTGTATCAATCCCAAACTAATCCCACTGCCCCGCTCTCTCCCCATAGCCCTGTATTAATCCCAAACTAATCTCACTGCCCCACTCTCTCCCCATAGCCTTGTATCAATCCCAAACTAATCCCACTGCCCTGCTCTCTCCCCATAGCCCTCTGTCGTTTCACAGATACTCTCAGAGTGAGATGGGTCTTCGAGTCACCAGTCAGTGTACAGATGCAGTATATTGTAGATAAATGTGAGGTTATCCACTTTGGTTGCAAAAACAGGAAGGCAGAATATTATCTCACGTTGACAGATTAGGAAAAGTGGAGGTGCAACGAGACCTGGGTGCTGGTACAACCCTCATCCCACTGCCCCGCTCTCTCCACATAGCCCTGTATCAATCCCAAACTAATCCCACTGCCCCGCTCTCTCCACATAGCCCTGTATCAATCCCAAACTAATCCCACTGCCCCACTCTCTCCACATAGCCCTGTATCAATCCCAAACTAATCCCACTGCCCCACACTCTCCCCATAGCCCTGTATCAATCCCAAACTAATCCCACTGCCCCACTCTCTCCCCATAGCCCTGTATCAATCCCAAACTAATTCCACTGCCCCACACTCTCCCCATAGCCCTGTATGAATCCCAAACTAAACCCACTGCCCCACACTCTCCCCATAGCCCTGTATCAATCCCAAACTAATCCCACTGCCCCACTTTCTCCCCATAGCACTGTATCAATCTCAAACTAATCCCACTGCCCCACTCTCTCCCCATAGCCCTGTATCAATCCCAAACTAATCCCACTGCCCCGCTCTCTCCCCATCGCCCTGTATCAATCCCAAACTATTCCCATTGCTCCGCTCTCTCCCCATAGCCCTGTATCAATCCCCAACGAATCGCACTGCCCCACTCTCTCCCCATAACTCTGTATCAATCCCAAACTAATCCCACTGCCCTGCTCTCTCCCCATAGCCCTGCATCAATCCCAAACTAATCCCACTGCCCCACCCTCTCTCCATAGCCCTGTATCAATCCCAAACTAATCCCACTGCCCCGCTCTCTCCCCATTGCCCTGTATCAAACCCAAACTAATCCCACTGCCCCACTCTCTCCCCATAGCCCTGTATCAATCCCAAACTAATCCCACTGCCCTGCTCTCTCCCCATAGCCCTGTATCAATCCCAAACTAATCCCACTGCCCTGCTCTCTCCCCATAGCCCTGTATCAATCCCAAAATAACCCCACTGCCCTGCTCTCTCCCCATAGCCCTGTATCAATCCCAAACTAATCCCACTGCCCCGCTCTCTCCCCATTGCCCTGTATCAATCCCAAACTAATCCCACTGCCCCACTCTCTGCCCATTGCCCTGTATCAATCCCAAACTAATCCCACTGCCCCACTCTCTCCCCATAGCCCTGTATCAATCCCAAACTAATCCCACTGCCCCGCTCTCTCCCCATAGCCCTGTATCAATCCCAAAATAACCCCACTGCCCTGCTCTCTCCCCATAGCCCTGTATCAATCCCAAACTAATCCCACTGCCCCGCTCTCTGCCCATAGCCCTGTATCAATCCCAAACTAATCCCACTGCCCTGCTCTCTCCCCATAGCCCTGTATCAATCCCAAAATAACCCCACTGCCCTGCTCTCTCCCCATAGCCCTGTATCAATCCCAAAATAACCCCACTGCCCTGCTCTCTCCCCATAGCCCTGTATCAATCCCAAACTAATCCCACTGCCCCGCTCTCTCCCCATTGCCCTGTATCAATCCCAAACTAATCCCACTGCCCCACTCTCTGCCCATTGCCCTGTATCAATCCCAAACTAATCCCACTGCCCCACTCTCTCCCCATAGCCCTGTATCAATCCCAAACTAATCCCACTGCCCCGCTCTCTCCCCATAGCCCTGTATCAATCCCAAAATAACCCCACTGCCCTGCTCTCTCCCCATAGCCCTGTATCAATCCCAAACTAATCCCACTGCCCCGCTCTCTGCCCATAGCCCTGTATCAATCCCAAACTAATCCCACTGCCCTGCTCTCTCCCCATAGCCCTGTATCAATCCCAAACTAATCCCACTGCCCTGCTCTCTCCCCATAGCCCTGTATCAATCCCAAATAATCCCACTGCCCTGCTCTTTCCCCATAGCCCTGTATCAATCCCAAAATAATCCCACTGCCCTGCTCTCTCCCCATAGCCCTGTATCAATCCCAAACTAATCCCACTGCCCCTCTCTCTCCCCATAGCCCTGTATTAATCCCAAACTAATCTCACTGCCCCACTCTCTCCCCATAGCCTTGTATCAATCCCAAACTAATCCCACTGCCCTGCTCTCTCCCCATAGCCCTCTGTCGTTTCACAGATACTCTGAGTGAGATGGGTCTTCGAGACACCAGTCAGTGTACAGATGCACTATTTTGTGGATAAATGTGAGGTTATCCACTTTGGTTGCAAAAACAGGAAGGCAGAATATTATCTCACGTTGACAGATTAGGAAAAGTGGAGGTGCAACGAGACCTGGGTGTCATGGTACATCAGTCATTGAAAGTTGGCATGCAGGTACAGCAGGCTGTGAAGAAGGCTTATTGGCATATTGGCCTTCATAGCGAGAGGATTTGAGTATAGGATCAGGGCGGTCATACTGCAGTTGTACAGAACCTTGGTGAGGCCTCACCTTGAATACTGTGTACAGCTTTGCTCTCCTAATCTGAGGAAGGACATGCTTGCTATTCGAAACATCGAAACATAGAAAATAGGTGCAGGAGTAGGCCATTCGGCCCTTCGAGCCTGCACCACCATTCAATGAGTTCATGGCTGAACATGCAACTTCAGTACCCCATTCCTGCTTTCTCGTCATAACCCTTGATCCCCCGAGTAGCAAGGACTATATCTAACTCCTTTTTGAATATATTTAGTGAATTGGCCTCAACAACTTTCTGTGGTAGAGAATTCCACAGGTTCACCACTCTCTGGGTGAAGAAGTTTCTCCTCATCTCGGTCCTAAATGGCTTACCCCTTATCCTTAGACTGTGACCCCTGGTTCTGGACTTCCCCAACATTGGGAACATTCTTCCTGTATCTAACCTGTCTAAACCCGTCAGAATTTTAAATATTTCTCTGAGATCCCCTCTCATTCTTCTTAACTCCAGTGAATACAAGCCCAGTTGATCCAGTCTTTCTTGATAGGTCAGTCCCGCCATCCCGGGAATCAGTCTGGTGAACCTTCGCTGCACTCCCTCAATAGCAAGAATGTCCTTCCTCAAGATAGGAGACCAAAACTGTACACAATACTCCAGGTGTGGCCTCACCAAGGCCCTGTACAACTGTAGCAACACCTCCCTGCCCCTGTACTCAAATCCCCTCACTATGAAGGCCAACATGCCATTTGCTTTCTTAACCGCCTGCTGTACCTGCATGCCAACCTTCAATGACTGATGTACCATGACACCCAGGTCTCGTTGCACCTCCCCTTTTCCTAATCTGTCACCATTCAGATAATAGTCTGTCTCTCTGTTTTTACCACCAAAGTGGATAACCTCACATTTATCCACATTATACTTCATCTGCCACGCATTTGCCCACTCACCTAACCTATCCAAGTCACTCTGCAGCCTCATAGCATCCTCCTCGCAGCTCACACTGCCACCCAACTTAGTGTCATCCGCAAATTTGGAGATACTACATTTAATCCCCTCGTCTAAATCATTAATGTACAGTGTAAACAGCTGGGGCCCCAGCACAGAACCTTGCGGTACCCCACTAGTCACTGCCTGCCATTCTGAAAAGTACTCATTTACTCCTACTCTTTGATTCCTGTCTGACAACCAGTTCTCAATCCACGTCAGCACACTACCCCCAATCCCATGTGCTTTAACTTTGCACATTAATCTCTTGTGTGGGACCTTGTCGAAAGCCTTCTGAAAGTCCAAATATACCACATCAACTGGTTCTCCTTTGTCCACTTTACTGGAAACATCCTCAAAAAATTCCAGAAGATTTGTCAAGCATGATTTCCCTTTCACAAATCCATGCTGACTTGGACCTATCATGTCACCATTTTCCAAATGCGCTGCTATGACATCCTTAATAATTGATTCCATCATTTTACCCACTACTGATGTCAGGCTGACCGGTCTATAATTCCCCGTTTTCTCTCTCCCTCCTTTTTAAAAAAGTGGGGTTACATTGGCTACCCTCCACTCCATAGGAACTGATCCAGAGTCAATGGAATGTTGGAAAATGACTGTCAATGCATCCGCTATTTCCAAGGCCACCTCCTTAAGTACTCTGGGATGCAGTCCATCAGGCCCTGGAGATTTATCGGCCTTCAATCCCATCAATTTCCCCAACACAATTTCCCGACTAATAAAGATTTCCCTCAGTTCCTCCTCCTTACTAGACCCTCTGACCCCTTTTATATCCGGAAGGTTGTTTGTATCCTCCTTAGTGAATACCGAACCAAAGTACTTGTTCAATTGGTCTGCCATTTCTTTGTTCCGCGTTATGACTTCCCCTGATTCTGACTGCAGGGGACCTACGTTTGTCTTTGCTAACCTTTTTCTCTTTACATACCTATAGAAACTTTTGCAATCCGTCTTAATGTTCCCTGCAAGCTTCTTCTCGTACTCCATTTTCCCTGCCCTAATCAAACCCTTTGTCCTCCTCTGCTGAGTTCTAAATTTCTCCCAGTCCCTGGGTTCGCTGCTATTTCTGGCCAATTTGTATGCCACTTCCTTGGCTTTAATGCTATCCCTGATTTCCCTTGATAGCCACGGTTGAGCCACCTTCCCTTTTTTATTTTTACGCCAGACAGGAATGTACAATTGTTGTAGTTCATCCATGCGGTCTCTAAATGTCTGCCATTGCCCATCCACAGTCAACCCCCTAAGTATCATTCGCCAATCTATCCTAGCCAATTCACACCTCATACCTTCAAAGTTACCCTTCTAATAGTTCTGGACCATGGTCTCTGAATTAACTGTTTCATTCTCCATCCTAATGCAGAATTCCACCATATTATGGTCACTCTTCCCCAAGGGGCCTCGCACAACGAGATTGCTAATTAATCCTCTCTCATTAGACAACACCCAGTCTAAGATGGCCTCCCCCCTAGTTGGTTCCTCAACATATTGGTCTAGAAAACCATCCCTTATGCACTCCAGGAAATCCTCCTCCACCGTATTGCTTCCAGTTTGGTTAACCCAATCTATGTGCATATTAAAGTCATCTATTATAACTGCTGCACCTTTATTGCATGCACCCCTAATTTCCTGTTTGATGCCTTCCCCAACATCCCTACTACTGTTTGGAGGTCTGTACACAACTCCTACTAACGTTTTTTGCCCTTTGGTATTCTGCAGCTCTCCCCATATAGATTCCACATCATCCAAGCTAATGTCTTTCCGAACTATTGCATTGATCTTCTCCTTAACCAGCAATGCTACCCCACCTCCTTTTCCTTATATTCTATCCTTCCTGAATGTTGAATGTTGAATACCCATGGATGTTGAGTTCCCAGCCCTGATCATCCTGGAGCCACGTCTCCGTAATCCGAAATCCCTTCTTCACTAAGTTCTCTACCACAGAATGTTGGTGAGGTCAGTTCATTAGATAGATTCAAAAGGGAGGTGAATGTGGCCCTAATGTCTAAAGGGATCGAGGGGGATGCTGAGAAAGCAGCAATTGGGTACTGAAGATGAAAGATCAGCCATGATCATATTGAATGATGGTGCAGGATCGAAGGGCCGAATGTCCGAAACCTGCACCTATTTTCTATGTTTCTATGTCCCCGAGAGAGAGGGACTGAGAGACAGCAGACAGTGTACAGGTATCTCCCTGAGGGAGAGGGACTGAGAGACAGCAGTCAGTGTACAGATATCTCCCCGAGGGAGAGGGACTGAGAGACAGCAGTCAGTGTACAGGTATCTCCCTGAGTGAGAGGGACTGAGAGACACCTATCAGTGTACAGATATCTCCCTGAGTGAGAGGGACTGAGAGACACCAGTCAGTGTACAGATATCACCGTGAGGGAGAGGGACTGAGAGACACCAGTCAGTGTACAGATATCTCCCTGAGTGAGAGGGACTGAGAGACACCGGTCAGTGTACAGATATCTCGCTGAGGGAGAGGGACTGAGAGACACCAGTCAGTGTCCAGATATCTCCCTGAGGGAGAGGGACTGAGAGACACCAGTCAGTGTACAGATATCTCCCTGAGGGAGAGGGGACTGAGAGACACCAGTCAGTGTACAGGTATCTCCCTGAGGGAGAGGGACTGAGAGATACCAGTCAGTGTACAGATATCTCCCTGAGGGAGAGGGGACTGAGAGACACCAGTCAGTGTACAGATATCTCCCTGAGGGAGAGGGACTGAGAGACAGCAGTCAGTGCACAGGTATCTCCCTGAGGGAGAGGGACTGAGAGACACCTGTCAGTGTACAGATATCTCCCCGAGAGAGAGGGACTGAGAGACACCAGTCAGTGTACAAACATCTCCCTGAGGGAGAGGGGACTGAGAGACAGCAGTCAGTGTACAGGTATCTCCTTGAGGGAGAGGGACTGAGAGATACCAGTCAGTGTACAGATATCTCCCCGAGAGAGAGGGACTGAGAGACAGCAGTCAGTGTACAGGTATCTCCCTGAGGGAGAGGAACTGAGAGATACCTGTCAGTGTACAGGTATCTCCCTGAGGGAGAGGAAATGAGAGATACCAGTCAGTGTACAGATATCTCCCTGAGGGGGAGGGACTGAGAGATACCAGTCAGTGTACAGATATCTCCCTGAGTGAGAGGGGACTCAGAAACACCAGTCAGTGTACAGATATCTCCCTGAGGGAGAGGGACTGAGAGACAGTGTCACTGCACAGATATCTCCCTGAGGGAGAGGGGACTGAGAGACACCAGTCAGTGTACAGATATCTCCCTGAGGGAGAGAGACTGAGAGACACCAATCAGTGTACAGATATCTCCCTGAGGGAGAGGGACTGAGCGATCCCAGTCAGTGCACAGATATCTCCCTGAGGGAGAGGGGACTGAGAGATATCAGTCAGTGTACAGATATCTCCCTGAGGGAGAGGGACTGAAAGGCACCAGTCAGTGTACAGATATCTCCCTGAGGGAGAGGGACTGGGAGACACCAGTCAGTGTACAGATATCTCCCTGAGGGATAGGGACTGAGAGACACCAGTCAGTGTACAGATATCTCCCTGAGGGAGAGGGGACTGAGAGACACCAGTCAGTATACAGATATTTCCCAGAGGGAGAGGGGACTGAGAGACACCAGTCAGTGTGCAGATATTTCCCTGAGGGAGAGGGACTGAGAGACAACTGTCATTGTACAGATATCTCCCTGAGGAAGAGGGACTGAGAGACACCAGTCAATGTACAGATATTTCCCTGAGGGAGATGGACTGAGAGACACCAGTCAGTGTACAGATATTTCCCTGAGGGAGAGGAACTGAGAGACACCAGTCAGTGTACAGATATCTCTCTGAGGGAGATGGACTGAGAGACACCAGTCAGTGTACAGATATTTCCCTGAGGGAGAGAGACTGAGAGACACCAGTCATTGTACAGATATTTCCCTGAGGGAGATGGACTGAGAGACAGCAGTCAGTGTACAGATATCTCCCTGAGGGGGAGGGACTGAGAGATACCAGTCAGTGTACAGATATCTCTCTGAGGGAGAGAGGGACTGAGAGACACCAGTCAGTGTACAGATATTTCCCTGAGGAAGAGGGACTGAGAGACACCAGTCAGTGTACAGATATCTCCCTGAGGAAGAGGGACTGAGAGACACGAGTCAGTTGTAGGGGAGGACAAAAACCCCCTCATTTTACCCAGAAGGAAAAGGGCTGTGGGATCAGTCTGTGCTGTGGATTGAAACCGATACAGTTTGACCTTGGCAGAGCAGTGATTTGACGGGGGAGGACACCGGAGGGCCAATGGTGAGACAGAGTCAGCCCGAAGCATGGGGCTCTCAAGCCAATGGGAGAGCACTTGCTCAAACTGTGGGACTGACCCACAGCCATTATCGGACTATTGTCTTCCCCATGTTTACACTATGGAGGGAAATTATGCAGACCTTCAGAAAACCAGGGAACCCAAACCAACCCAAGGGCCTACACAATGGCTACAGGAGGCCAACGCAATCAACACCTACTCAAACCTTGAGTGGGTTAACATCAGTGGAAAAAACCCGCAATTATCTGAAACTGCTGCATTTTTCAAAATCACAAAGCCCACCAGTGGGAAGAATCGATTTCAGCAGGAGAGGTGGACTGGATAATCTGGCTATAAAAACAACCACAAGCCTCTCAACACTGAAGGAAAACCAGTGTCCGAAGACACCGAAGATAGAAGCAACAAACCACCAGACTGCGGAAGGCACAGTAGTGAGTATAACCTCTGGTCCCCAGAACTCCCAACTCAGTTAGGCCAGGAAAGGTGGGAGGTTGGGCATTGTACTGCTAAACTGGTGTAAAGATTTTCGTTGTGTCCGTTTAGTGGGATTTAGGGGGATTGTTTTGTTGGTGTATTGCCGTTTGTTGAGTTACACCTTGTCAAATAAATTGGAAGCCTAAAGTTCCTCTTGGAATCACCTTGTCTCAGTTCTATTGTATTACATCTCCTGATCGTGAGTCTTATGTCAGAACCGTGTAAGGGAAGCTAGGAGCGCCTCGAAAACGCTCAACTGTGTGTCACAGGCTCGGGAAGAAGGGGTTAGGAGTGTTTGACACTCACAGGTGCCTCACAGGCCAGGCATAAGCTGTGGACACAGTCTCTCCAGGGGTGCTCTTGCAGCACTCAGGGTACCTCACAGGCCAGGCATAAGCTGTGGACACAGTCTCTCCAGGGGTGCTCTTGCAGCACTCAGGGTACCTCACAGGCCAGGCATAAGCTGTGAGGGCAGAAGGCCAGAGAGAGACACCCAAGGCACAATAACCCTGTGAAAACCCTTTACAGAACATGGCGACCATGGCAGGACATAAGCAAACAGGAGATGTTAATATAACAGATGAGGTGATAAGAGAGGAAACTAAAATGGAGGAGAGAATTTCCTCATACATTTGTGGCAAGGTGAACCTCACCAAACCTTGGGTACAAGCCCTCACTCGGGCAGAGCGCCCAGTGGATGCTGCTGCTCAGTGGACAGCAGGGAAGGACCACAACCACAGGGTGGAAAAGGCCATCTGGCTTATCTGCCTCACCCGCCAAGTCCGAAAGCTCGACCAGCGGGTGAAGGACTTGGAACAGAGTCTTCAGAAATCAGAGGAGCTCTCTGCTATCCGGGCTGTGGTTGGGGACAACCTGCTGACCGAATTAGCTGGGGAGCAGCAAAGGAACCGGCAGTTGGAGGAGACCTTCCGAAATAGCCGGGACTATCTTCAGTGTCAGGTCACTGAGGCCAAGGGTAGTGAGGGGTCCCTCCGGGAACAGAACTCTCGGTACACCCAGAAAATGTGGGAACTGGAGAATAAATTAAAAGACGTACAGGCAGCCTATAAAGTGGCCAGTAGCAGTGAGTTTGCAGATCACGGTCCCTGCCAGGAGAGGATTAAAACTCTCAGCCATGCTCTATCCCAGGCAAAGGGGATGGTCGCCCTGATAGGACCCGGAGGGTCCACAGGGGACAAAGGAGAGTATTGGGGGGTAGAGGAGAACCCAAAGGCAAGAGACGCCCGACCACCTCCTGAGGCACCGGTGGTTTGTCCGGTGGGGTACCAGGAGGAGTGGGGCACGCAGGTAGTAGCATACCCAGGGCTGGGGGCAGGACCAATGTGTCCCGCTCAGCAGCAGGGATGTGAGGCTCCAGCCGAGGGTCAGTTAAGGGCTGGATCAGGAGACCAGGCACTGTCTGCTGCACCGGGTATGGTGGGACAGCCGGAGGTAGAGGGACCAGCGCAGAAAGATCCTGAACCAGGGCGGATGTGCCCGGTCAGGCAGCGCAAGTACGGTCCTCCACAGGGAGGTGGCCAAGGTCAGGGAGCGCTGGAGAGAGACTTTATTATTCCCCATGGAGTTCAATCACTCAGGGCCATGGTGGCCCATTTGGCCAAACTCACTCGCAGCGGGGACCCGTCTATCCACTTCATGGAGGTGATGCAGGCCGGGGAAATTAATGGGTGCGACGAGGAAGAGACAGCCAAGCTGCTGCTCTTCTCTCTGGACAGCAAATTGTACCAGGCCCTGCCGGCAGAATGCCGGAGGGGACAGCGTACATTTACTGAGGTCCAGAGGGCCGTCCTTGAGGCTATGGGCTTCGATGACGGCAGTCCTTTCGAACGGGTCGAAAGGACAAGGCAGCTCGCAGGGGAAACCCCGCAGGCGTTTGCGGACAGGCTGTGGGTGGTATACCACGCAGCCTGTGGGGAGCTCCTCGACTGGGCGAATCTTTCCGCGGTACAGACTGGCCGCTGGCTGAGCATGCTGGGGGCAAACTGCTTGCCCCGGCTCAAGGCCAGGGCAGAACTGTGGTTCGATTCCCGGGACCCCAACCTCACCGAGGAAGCAGTGGTCAGACAACTGGCACTGATCCAACGGAATGGAGGAGGGGAGGAGGGGAAAACCTCCAAAGGTCGGGTAAATGAAGTAAAGCCCAACTCGATTCCCAAAAGGGAATGGCACCAGGAGGGTGCCCGCTCGTCTGATGAGGAGGGAGTGTGCTATGGATGCGGGAAAGCTGGGCATTTTAAAAGGGATTGCAGGAGCCCAGTAAAGAGATATGGGGGGAGACGTCCTTCAGGAGCCGCCCAGAGTGGGTGAAGTGGAGCGAGCTCCTCACCATCCCTTGACCAGATAGTAGCTGCAGTGAGGACAGTGCTGGAGGGGACTGGGAAGGTAGCCACGGCAACAGGCAGGGAAGCACCAGCAACCCTGCCAGTACAGAGGCCGTGACTAGCCCAGACCCAGCCTGTATACCTGTGTCCACTAGAATACGACCCCTGGGGACGACCCTGGGTCAAGATGGAGGTTGAGGGTGTATTGGGTACCTACCTTTTGGACACTGGTGCTTCCAGCACGATAGTCCATTCGGAGGACCCCACAACCTCACCTCTATCAAACGGGGTGCCGTATCAACTAGTTGGGTTCACAGGTAATGAGAAGGCTGGGTTTTTCTCAGTCCCGCTCGCAGTTCGTTTAGGAGCACTCCAAACACAATGGAAGTGCGTCCTGATGAACTGGGAGCAGGTGGGAAAAGGGATTTTGGGGGCTGATTTTATCATCGCTCGCCAGATCCTAGTAGACTTGAGGAATCACTGTCTATGGGGCACAGTGGGCACGGGAGCAGAGGGAGAAGTCATGGTTATTGATAAGAAACAGGGAAAAGGGACTCTGTGTACAATGAAGCCAAAAGGGGGTTACGACCTGGAGGTTCTAGTCAGTAACACCCCGGCTGAGTACCGGGCCTATGTACAAGCAAATCTTGCAGCATTTGCCACCCATAAACACGACTGTGGGAGAGTCACAGGAGTGGAGGTTAGAATAGATGGGGATCCCATGTCCCGCCCGCAAAAGCAGTATGGCTTTCCCCGAGAGGCAGAAGCAGACTTGGAGACAGCTTTAAGCTCGCTTGTCGAGCAGGGTGTTTTGAGACCCATAGCCACCCATGTCAACTCCCCGCTTTGGCCGGTTAGGAAACCGGATAATTCTTGGAGGGCTACGGTGGATTATAGGGTGCTCAATAAAAACATCCCAGCTTGTGCCCCCACAGTAGCGGCGGTTGTGGATCTGATCGGGGAAATCCCTGCATCCACAACCACGTTCACAGTGTTGGACATATCCAACGGGTTCTGGTCTATCACTGTACGGAGGGAAACATAGAAACATAGAAACATAGAAAATAGGTGCAGGAGTAGGCCATTCGGCCCTTCTAGCCTGCACCGCCATTCAATGAGTTCATGGCTGAACATTCAACTTCAGTACCCCATTCCTGCTTTCTCGCCATACCCCTTGATCCCCCTAGCAGTAAGGACCTCATCTAACTCCTTTTTGAATATATTTAGTGAATTGGCCTCAACAACTTTCTGTGGTAGAGAATTCCACAGGTTCACCACTCTCTGGGTGAAGAAGTTCCTCCGCATCTCGGTCCTAAATGGCTTACCCCTTATCCTTAGACTGTGACCCCTGGTTCTGGACTTCCCCAACATTGGGAACATTCTTCCTGCATCTAACCTGTCTAACCCCGTCAGAATTTTATATGTTTCTATGAGGTCCCCTCTCATTCTTCTGAACTCCAGTGAATACAAGCCCAGTTGATCCAGTCTTTCTTGATAGGTCAGTCCCGCCATCCCGGGAATCAGTCTGGTGAACCTTCGCTGCACTCCCTCAATAGCAAGAATGTCCTTCCTCAGGTTAGGAGACCAAAACTGTACACAATACTCCAGGTGTGGCCTCACCAATGCCCTGTACAACTGTAGCAACACCTCACTGCCCCTGTACTCAAATCCCCTTGCTATGAAGGCCAACATGCCATTTGCTTTCTTAACCGCCTGCTGCACCTGCATGCCAACCTTCAATGACTGATGTACCATGACACCCAGGTCTCTTTGCACCTCCCCTTTTCCTAATCTGTCACCATTCAGATAATAGTCTGTCTCTCTGTTTTTACCACCAAAGTGGATAACCTCACATTTATCCACATTATACTTCATCTGCCACGCATTTGCCCACTCACCTAACCTATCCAAGTCGCTCTGCAGCCTCACAGCATCCTCCTCGCAGCTCACACTGCCACCCAACTTAGTGTCATCCGCAAATTTGGAGATACTACATTTAATCCCCTCATCTAAATCATTAATGTACAGTGTAAACAGCTGGGGCCCCAGCACAGAACCTTGCGGTACCCCACTAGTCACTGCCTGCCATTCTGAAAAGTACCCATTTACTCCTACTCTTTGCTTCCTGTCTGACAACCAGTTCTCAATCCACGTCAGTACACTACCCCCAATCCCATGTGCTCGAACTTTGCACATCAATCTCTTGTGTGGGACCTTGTCGAACGCCTTCTGAAAGTCCAAATATACCACATCAACTGGTTCTCCCTTATCCACTCTACTGGAAACATCCTCAAAAAATTCCAGAAGATTTGTCAAGCATGATTTCCCTTTCACAAATCCATGCTGACTTGGACCTATCATGTCACCTCTTTCCAAATGCAGTGCTATGACATCCTTAATAATTGATTCCATCATTTTACCCACTACCGATGTCAGGCTGACCGGTCTATAATTCCCTGTTTTCTCTCTCCCTCCTTTTTTAAAAAGTGGGGTTACATTGGCTACCCTCCACTCCATAGGAACTGATCCAGAGTCAATGGAATGTTGGAAAATGACTGTCAACGCATCCACTATTTCCAAGGCCACCTCCTTAAGTACTCTGGGATGCAGTCCATCAGGCCCTGGGGATTTATCGGCCTTCAATCCCATCAATTTCCCCAACACAATTTCCCGGCTAATAAGGATTTCCCTCAGTTCCTCCTCCTTACTAGACCCCCCGACCCCTTTTATAACCGGAAGGTTGTTCGTGTCCTCCTTCGTGAATACCGAACCAAAGTACTTGTTCAATTGGTCCGCCATTTCTTTGTTCCCCGTTATGACTTCCCCTGATTCTGACTGCAGGGGACCTACATTTGTCTTTACTAACCTTTTTCTCTTTACATATCTATAGAAACTTTTGCAATCCGTCTTAATGTTCCCTGCAAGCTTTTTCTCATACTCCATTTTCCCTGCCCTAATCAAACCCTTTGTCCTCCTCTGCTGAGTTCTAAATTTCTCCCAGTCCCCAGGTTCGCTGCTATTTCTGGCCAATTTGTATGCCACTTCCTTGGCTTTAATACTATCCCTGATTTCCCTTGATAGCCACGGTTGAGCCACCTTCCCTTTTTTATTTCTATGCCAGACAGGAATGTACAATTGTTGTAGTTCATCCATGCGGTCTCTAAATGTCTGCCATTGCCCATCCACAGTCAACCCCTTAAGTATCATTCGCCAATCCATCTCAGCCAATTCAAGCCTCATACCTTCAAAGTTAGCCTTCTTTAAGTTCTGGACCATGGTCTCTGAATTAACTGTTTCATTCTCCATCCTAATGCAGAATTCCACCATATTATGGTCACTCTTCCCCAAGGGGCCTCGCACAACGAGATTGCTAATTAATCCTTTCTCATTACATAACACCCAGTCTAAGATGGCCTCCCCCCTAGTTGGTTCCTTGACATATTGGTCTAAAAAACCATCCCTTATGCACTCCAGAAAATCCTCCTCCACCGTATTGCTTCCAGTTTGGTTAGCCCAATCTATGTGCATATTAAAGTCACCCATTATAACTGCTGCACCTTTATTGCACGCACCCCTAATTTCCTGTTTGATGCCCTCCCCAACATCATTACTACTGTTTGGAGGTCTGTACACAACTCCCACTAACGTTTTTTGCCCTTTGGTGTTCTGCAGCTCTACCCATATAGATTCCACATCATCCAAGCTAATGTCCTTCCTAACTATTGCCTTAATCTCCTCCTTAACCAGCAATGCTACCCCACCTCCTTTTCCTTTTATTCTATCCTTCCTGAATGTTGAATACCCCTGGATGTTGAGTTCCCAGCCCTGCTCATCCTGGAGCCACGTCTCCGTAATCCCAATCACATCATATTTGTTAACATCTATTTGCACAGTTAATTCATCCACCTTATTGCGGATACTCCTTGCATTAAGACACAAAGCCTTTAGGCTTGTTTTTTTAACACGCTCTGTCCTTTTAGAATTTTGCTGTACAATGGCCCTTTTTGTTCTTTGCCTTGGGTTTCTCTGCCCTCCACTTTTCCTCATCTCCTTTCTGTCTTTTGTTTTTGCCTCCTTTTTGTTTCCCTCTATCTCCCTGCATTGGTTCCCATCCCCCTGCCATATTAGTTTAACTCCTCCCCAACAGCACTAGCAAACACTCCCCCGAGGACATTGGTTCCGATTCTGCCCAGGTGCAGACCGTCCGGATTGTACTGGTCCCACCTCCCCCAGAACCGGTTCCAATGCCCCAGGAATTTGAATCCCTCCCTGCTGCACCATTGCTCAAGCCACGTATTCATCTGAGCTATCCTGCGATTCCTACTCTGACTAGCACGTGGCACTGGTAGCAATCCCGAGATTACTACTTTTGAGGTCCTACTTTTTAATTTAGCTCCTAGCTCCTTAAATTCGTTTCGTAGGAACTCATCCCTTTTTTTACCGATGTCATTGGTACCAACGTGCACCACGACAACCGGCTGTTCTCCCTCCCTTTTTAGAATGTCCTCCACCCGCTCCGAGACATCCTTGACCCTTGCACCAGGGAGGCAACATACCATCCTGGAGTCTCGGTTGCGGCCGCAGAAACACCTATCTATTCCCCTTACAATTGAATCCCCTATCACTATCGCTCGCCCACTCTTTTTCCTGCCCTCCTGTGCAACAGAGCCAGCCACGGTGCCATGAACTTGGCTGCTGCTGCCCGCTCCTGATGAGTCATCCCCCTCAACAGTACCCAAAGCAGTGTATCTGTTTTGCAGTGGGATGACCACAGGGGACCCCTGCACTACCTTCCTTGCACTACTCTTCCTGCTGGTCTTCCATTCCCTCGCTGGCTGTGGACCCTTCTCCTGCGGTAAGACCAACTCGCTACACGTGATACTCACGTCATTCTCAGCATCGTGGATGTTCCAGAGTGAATCCACCTTCAGCTCCAACTCCGCAACGCGGACCGTCAGTAGCCGGAGGTGGACACACTTCCCGCACATGTAGTCGTCAGGGACACTGGTATTGTCCCCGTGTTCCCACATGGTACAGGAGGAGCATATCACATGACCGAGCTGTCCTGCCATGACTTAACCCTTAGATACACTTAAATTGCCGACAACAATGTTAAAAGTTACTGACTAATAAAGAAAAAGAAAAACTACTCACCAATCAGCAGCCAATCACTTACCACGTTGGCTGTAACGTCACCTTTTGATTTCTTTCTACTTCTTTTTTGACTTCTCTCAGCTGGAGCTGCACAACTCCCGCCTCACTCGACTCCCGCCTCTCTCGACGCTCCCCGGACTGCTGAGCCTTTTATAGGCCGCTGCCTCTCTCGACTCCCGCCTCTCTCGACGCTCCCCGGACTGCTGAGCCTTTTATAGGCCGCTGCCTCTCTCGACTCCCGCCTCTCTTTACTCCCGCCTCTCTCGATTCTCCCCGGACTGCTGAGCCTTTTATAGGCCGCTGCCTCTCTCGACTCCCACCTCTCTCGATTCTCCCCGGACTGCTGAGCCTTTTATAGGCCGCTGCCTCTCTCGACTCCCACCTCTCTCGATTCTCCCCGGACTGCTGAGCCTTTTATAGGCCGCTGCCTCTCTCGACTCCCACCTCTCTCGATTCTCCCCGGACTGCTGAGCCTTTTATAGGCCGCTGCCTCTCTCAACTCCCGCCTCTCTCGACTCCCCGGACTGCTGAGCCTTTTATAGGCCGCTGCCTCTCTCGACTCCCGCCTCTCTCGACGCTCCCCGGACTGCTGAGCCTTTTATAGGCTGCTGCCTCTCTCGACTCCCGCCTCTCTCGACTCCCCGGACTGCTGAGCCTTTTATAGGCCGCTGCCTCTCTCGACTCCCGCCTCTCTCGACGCTCCCCGGACTGCTGAGCCTTTTATAGGCCGCTGCCTCTCTCGACTCCCGCCTCTCTCGACGCTCCCCGGACTGCTGAGCCTTTTATAGGCCGCTGCCTCTCTCGACTCCCGCCTCTCTCGACGCTCCCCGGACTCCCCGGAAGACCAGTACAAGTTTGCGTTCACCTTCCGGGAACAGCAGTATACCTGGAGCTGCCTCCCACAGGGCTTTCATAATAGTCCCAGTAACTTTCACCAATGCATGGCGAACTGCTTAACAGGTTCAACCAGCCACACCAGCTGGTCCAGTATGTGGACGACCTGTTGTTGTTCACAGACAGCAGTGAGGAACACGGTCCACTGCTGGCCGAACTGCTGGTCTTACTGAAGGAAGGGGGTTTTAAAGTTAACCCCAAGAAAGCCCAGATAGGTCTAGGAGAGGTAAAATTCATGGGCCTGACGATAAGGGCAGGAGAAAGGGCCATTGATGAGGCTAGAAGAAAGGCAGTGCAGGAACTCCCTGTCCCTAGGGATGTGTCGGGGGTAAGGTCTTTCCTGGGAATCACTGGCTACTGTAGGGACTTCATCGAGGACTATGCAGCCACTGCCGCCCCTCTGCTCAGACTCCTACATAAGGGGGTCGAGTGGGAATGGGACAAGGGCTGTGAGGCAGCATTTGTCCGTCTTAAGAGAGACCTGCAGGTAGCACCAGCCCTCGGGGCAATTGATGTGGGGGAGGAATTCTTCCTGGAGGTGGCAGCCAGTGGTGACAGCTTAAGTGCAGTGTTGCTCCAGGGGTGAAACGGTCAGCTGAGACCAGTGGTGTACTCCTCCAGGGTCCTCACGGAGGTAGAAAAGGGATACTCCAATTGTGAGAGGCACTTGCTTGCCACCCACTGGGCAGTAAAGAGAGCTCAGATCTTTACCGGAATATCCCCCATTACACTCCTCACCCATCATACCCCGACACAGGTGCTGTTGGACGGGAGGATGAAGGACGGGACAGTGAGCAGTGCTAGAATCACTCGCTGGACCCTCCTCCTCTCCCAAATGACTTTAAAGGTCAAGGGCCTCTGCGAGCCCAGGCTCGCAGCAAATTTAATCTATCCAGGGCAGCCGCATCGATGCTCTGTGGAGGGAGTATGGGACATCAACTTTGGATTTTGGGCAGGGATACACCCCACAGGCCGCGAGATCTACGTTGATGGCTCCAGTTCAGTGTCCGCGGGTACAAGACTCACGGGCTGCGGAGTTTGGGATCCCAAGGCAGGAATTGCCTTGGCTCTTAAACTCCCATGCACCCTGAGCGCCCAGCAGGCGGAACTCTCGGCGGTGATGTATGTGGTCACACACCCCGAGGAATTCCCTACCCCATACACGATTTGCTCGGACAGCATGTTCACTTGCAATTGGTGTACAGAGTATCTGGCGATCTGGTCACGCCGGGGGTACACCTCTGTGGATGGGAAGCCCCTTGTGACCAAACCCCTGCTGGAAAATATCGTGGCTGCAGTGGGAGAAACCGGGGATGTATATATCCATAAGGTAAAGGCCCACTCCAAAACTGAGCCACGGGGGGAAGGTAACCAGCAGGCAGACCTGCTGGCAAGGGAAGGTGCTCGCACAGGTCGCCCATGGGACCCATACGAGGCAGGCAGGATAGCAGCAGCAAGAAGCAAGCCAGGGACACAAGGGAGCGTAGGGGCAGCTGTGGCCCCGGACCTTAAAGTAGTCCAGATGCAGGATCCGATCCTGAAGGCTGCCTTGGCTGCTATTAAAAGGGGAAAAGGCGGAGGGCCCATACAGTGCTGTAGATATTGCTGTGCGGGAAGGCATGTTGTTTAAAGGGGACAAATGGGTAGTGCCGCCACAACACCGGAGGGAATTCCTTCAGCTGGCCCATGAGGGTCCAGGTGTGGGACACCCTGGGCCGGAATCTACCTGGCAACGGGTAGAAAAGGCAGGGTGATGGCCAGACCTCCGGGAAGACGTCCGCGACTTCTGTGCGGGCTGTCTGGTTTGTGCTGCAAACAATTCAGACCCTCAGAAAAGGAAGGTGTCTATGGGACATGTCAGGTGGGTAGAGGGACCATGGCAATCGATCCAGATCGACTACATCGGACCCCTACCGGCCGCCCAGGGAGGTTATAAATACTGCCTCGTCCTGGTGGATGTGTTTTCCAACTGGGTGGAAGCCTTCCCTTGCCGAACAGCTCCCGCGGTGGGGACTGCAAAAATCCTGGTGAGGCAGGTGTTCTCTCGGTGGGGTCTACCTCAAATCGTGGAGTCCGACCGTGGAAGCCACTTCACCGGCCAGGTGATGCAGGCCACCCTAAAGGTGCTGGGGATAAGAGCCAAATGGCATGTGGCCTACAACCCTCAGTCCTCAGGCCCCGTAGAACGCCTGAACCGGACCCTAAAGGAAAGGCTGTGCAAGGAGACGGGAGACTCACCGAACAAGTGGGTGGAGGTCTTACCGTTGGTCCTCATGGGAATCCGGGCCAGTCAGTCAAAGAGCACAGGGTACTCACCCCATGAGCTGATGACGGGCCGGATCATGAGAACCCCAGTGCATGTGTTGGTGCCAGTTCTCACCGAAGGGCAGCTCCGAGAGGTGAACCGGGACCGGTTTGTCAGGAATCTGTTTGAACACCTCAAACAGATTCACTGGCAGGCTGCTAGTAACATGGGCAGATAGCATCAGAGTAACCGATTGCTGCTAGAACCCAGCAAACACCACGAATGGGAGATAGGGGACCAGGCCATGGTGAGGAACTATGCTCGGGTCGGGGTATTTGAACCACTGTATATGGGACCATACAGCATCGTCGACAAGGCTAGCCCTATGGTCTATGCGGTTCGATTACCTCGCCGGGTGAAGTGGTATCACATTAATCAGTGTAAATTGTTTGACCCGAAAGAGGTAAAAAACAGAGGGGACGAGCAAGGGAAGGGAATCAGGCACTGGGGGAGGAACAGGCCCCGGTGGATTTGGAGGCTCCGGAGGAGGCAGCGGGCCCCGAAGCTCTACAGCCGGGGCTGGTTCACTGCTCCAGTAAGGCTATCCCACCACTGGGTAGAGGTTCCCAGCCCACTAACAGAAGTAGGGAGAAAGGCTCTACCATTAGCAAGGTTCAAGGGGAAGCTGAACCTCCCATGGTGGATCAGCTGGGGCTAGCCCAAGAGGTGGAGGAGATGGCATTGCAGCCCATAACGTGGGACTCTGCACCGACAGTAAGGAGGAGTAACAGAGTGCCACAGCCCAGGGCACCGTGGTCCCCTGTTTACTGAGCTCCCCGCCCCAGACCGAGAAGGCGAAAGACAACAGGGAGAGTGCTCTGTTGCACTAGCAAGGGTCTCCCACCGATTATCCGGGGCTCGGGAGGGCCTTGGAGGGCAGCACAAGACTCATTAAGGGGGACTATACGAGCCCCTCAGCGGAGGGCATCCTGGTCCCCAGGGTACGGTCAGCTGAGTGGTCGATGACGCCTGTACAGTGACAGGATATAGCCTGGCCACCCAGGGACGGGTGGCGGTGTGTATATTTTCCCTTCCTGTTTTGTTACTTTGTGTTGTGAGTATATGTGTTTAGGTAAGGCAGTGACGGTTGGGTACAGCATTTTATGTTCGGAACATGTTAAGTGGGCCGAGTCTGGAGAGGTCTCTCAAGGCAAGACCATGTTCTTCTTGCCTTTCAGATGTCAACAACTCCCTACTGGACGTTAGTGATGCTGGTATCGCTAAGGATCTGCACCGGGCACCGAGGGGACACCGAGGACTCCCTGGTTTTCGGATGCTCCGCGGGCAGAGCGCCGACAGTGACCACAGGAGAAGGGACTCCGGTGGTGGATGGCCGGGTCACCTACTCCCACGAGGGGAGATGGCCTGGGTGGTTGGGATCGAACTCCACCAAGTACTCCAACCATAAGGACTTTACCTACGGAGAGACCTCCATCCCCTGCCCGGAGATCACTGTGGCCACTTCCAGAGTGAGAGTGACAGAAGGCAGGAAGGTATGCCTAACTTGCCAAGGGGACATACCTCTGGGACGGTGGTGGTGGCTCAGAAAGCTCTAGAGGGAAGTGGGAGACTGACACTCGGACTGGGAACGTCTGGATAATGATACCTACCGAACCATCATGGGGTCATCTGGCAGGGTCACGGTGTGCTGGGAGAAATGGTGGGCGTACGACCAAGGAATTTATTTGTGTATGTGGGGATCCACTCGCGTGTGTTCAGAGGGGGTCTCCATTGCTTTCTATAGGTGGGAGCAGGATGTCAGGGATGGGGTGGGATGGGATCACAGCGGGGAGGTGTGTGTGATCCCCAATCCCCGGGTACCAGTAAACGCCACCGAACTTGTAGTTCGGGAAAGGAAGCCCCCACCCACGGCCAAGCCCACCGCCCCACACGAGGGCCCGACAACAACCAGGGGGCCGGGGAATGGTTTAGTGTTGGTCCCTACCGAGAAACTATTTTATCAGGGGGTACACTGCACGGTGACATCAGTGGTGCTGAATCTGACAGAAGTCCACCTACCCACGTGGTGTCCCCGGGAAACCGAGCTGTTATACCAGGCTCTGCTGCGGGAGATGTTCTGGAAGTTCTATGAACTGGACTTCGGGGATGTCAGTGTGACAGACTTGTATAAACAGTGGGATCGGGCTGAACCGGGCAGGCAGAGGCGTGGCACTTTAAATGACATTCTTACGGGGTTTAACACCGGGGCGTCCGCCATAAACAGTTTGGATAACGTGCAGCTGGCCCTCCAGATAAATGGGTTAAAGAATCAGCTGCACAAAGTCCTGGGGGACGAGAATACCGTCGTGGGATCCGCGCTCCACCAAGAGGTGGCAATGACAGTTCACTTAAAGGAGATTATCTCTCAATTGGAGGCACAGGCCAGGGCTGTAAACGCCTTGATTCGGGAGGATAGAAACGCCTCCGATCAAGCCGCCCAAAATGAGGTGTGCGTGCTCTATGGGGCCTGGTTGCTGGGAGAGGGACGGAGTAACCTCGAGGATCTGAGACAGGGACAGGTCCCCTCCTGGATCAGCAACCAGCACTTAGCAGCACTGCACCCTTATGATAATGTTTTGAGTCCTTGCCAACTTCGTGTAGCGTCGGAAGCCTACCCGGTACCGGTGGACTGTGGAAAGTCAAACCATACCACCATGGGTGTGGTGGTCAGGATGCCTGTGATGGGGCGTCCCCACGATCAGCACCCTTGTACTGAGTGGAGAATGTGGGAGTCATTCGTGGAGGGGTGCATGTTCGATTCCAAGAGGTCCCACCTGATGTCACAATGTGGGAGCACACTGTGACAGGTACAGACCTCTCGGGTTGTCGGAGCAGGGGAACACAGGTAATCTTGTGCCCCCAGCACTTGAACGCTTTTGCAAGGCCACAATGCGGGTTCAGCACTGCTGGCGCAGAGCCTATCAATTGCACAATGGAGGTAATGGCCCC
Source organism: Pristiophorus japonicus (assembly GCF_044704955.1). Lineage (NCBI taxonomy): Eukaryota > Metazoa > Chordata > Chondrichthyes > Pristiophoridae > Pristiophorus > Pristiophorus japonicus. The sequence goes on from NW_027254769.1 coordinate 143,616, forward strand.
TAACCACATGCCTCCACAGGTAGCATATGTAGGCAGTGGGACATATTATGTCACCACAAGTGCCCAACGGTATGAACACGGACCGGGAAGGTGGTGTCCAATTCCGTACAGCAGCTTTTGCTTTAAACCCGGGGCAGAGGTTCAAGTGGCACACACCAGAATCACACCCATCCCTGAACCTTCCACGATTCACCTCACGGTGCAAAACAACCTCAGCCATCTACAACAATATGTCGCCCAGTTTGGCTATCCCATTGCCCCACTACCTGAGAAACTTACAGCCCTCCTCCAGGCAGTGGATTTGTCTCAAAAACATTTTTACACCATGGAGCAGAAAACTGAAATTCTAGCAGGGGAGATTGCCCAGATTAAACCCCCAGCATGGTGAGTGGGCAAATGCATGGCAGATGAAGTATAATGTGGATAAATGTGAGGTTATCCACTTTGGTGGTAAAAACAGAGAGACAGACTATTATCTGAATGGTGACAGATTAGGAAAAGGGAAGGTGCAACGAGACCTGGGTGTCATGGTACATCAGTCATTGAAGGTTGGCATGCAGGTACAGCAGGCGGTTAAGAAAGCAAATGGCATGTTGGCCTTCATAGCGAGGGGATTTGAATACAGGGGCAGGGAGGTGTTGCTACAGTTGTACAGGGCCTTGGTGAGGCCACACCTGGAGTATTGTGTACAGTTTTGGTCTCCTAACTTGAGGAAGGACATTCTTGCTATTGAGGGAGTGCAGCGAAGGTTCACCAGACTGATTCCCGGGATGGCGGGACTGACCTATCAAGAAAGATTGGATCAATTGGGCTTGTATTCACTGGAGTTCAGAAGAATGAGAGGGGACCTCATAGAAACGTTTAAAATTCTGACGGGTTTAGACAGGTTAGATGCAGAAAGAATGTTCCCAATGTTGGGGAAGTCCAGAACCAGGGGTCACAGTCTAAGGATAAGGGGTAAGCCATTTAGGACCGAGATGAGGAGAAACTTCTTCACCCAGAGAGTGGTGAACCTGTGGAATTCTCTACCACAGAAAGTAGTTGAGGCCAATTCACTAAATATATTCAAAAGGGAGTTAGATGACGTCCTTACTACTCGGGGGATCAAGGGTTATGGCGAGAAAGCAGGAAGGGGGTACTGAAGTTTCATGTTCAGCCATGAACTCATTGAATGGCGGTGCAGGCTAGAAGGGCTGAATGGCCTGCTCCTGCACCTATTTTCTATGTTTCTATGCATGCTGGGATTTGGGAATATGGGCAGACATACCTGCATGGATCCGGGTGGGATCGCATGCCTTAGTAATCGGCCAACTCCTGATTGTAGCTTATCTGCTGGTTACAAGCTGTAAGCTCAGGAGAAAAAGAAAAAGAACGCAGTTCCTCGGGCTACTACACAGCCAGGAGAGCCGTTACTAAACACTCAAGGTGTGTAAACAAAGCTTGACCGCGACACTTAGGCGGTTTTGTTATTCCCAGGGATGACTGCGTTTTTCATACATGGACCCAGGGGAGTTTGCAGGGCAGGTTTCTTTGTTTTACGGTTGAGACTGAAATGAGACTCAATGTACAATTACTGCTGTAACATTAAGTACATATATGTATGTTGCTGTCGTGTATTGTAACCTGTTGGATTTCTGTGTTTAGTACCGCGTTAAAAGGAATTACGATATATATCGACGGGATCAGTTTAGAGTTAAACTGGGGAAAGTTGGGCAATTTGGGAGACCGAGGGTTTTCTCACCACCCTGAACTTTGACACACTCGAGTGGTGTCTGACTGTGTCAGATGGGGGATTATGTAGGGGAGGACAAAAACCCTCTCATTTTACCCAGAAGGAAAAGGGCTGTGGGATCAGTCTGTGCTGTGAATATCAAAAGGGCCAGTTTGGACATTGGAACTAATCAAATTGTCTGGGAACTGTATACCCTCGAAACTTGTCCCTTGAAAACATTAGCATTTAAACAATGCCACATACATATTCCAACACCTTTTTCATCAGGCATAGAAATATCTGGCTCAGGCCAGACTAGCACAATGGCTACAGGAGGCCAATGCAATCAACACCCACTCAAACCTTGAGTAGGTTAAGATCAGTGGTAAAAAAAAACAATCTAAACCTGCTGCATTTTTCAAAATCACAAAGCCCACCAATCAGAAGAATCGACTTCAGCAGGAGAGGCGGACTGGATAATCTGGCTATAAAAAAGGGGTTTCTGACGCAGTGAAAAAGGAGTGATGATTTTCCCTGCCCTCGTCATCCAACAATCACAACCAGCAAGCCCCTCGACACTGAAGGAAAACCAGTGTCTGAAGACACTGAAGATAGAAGAAACAAACCACCAGACTGCAGAAGGCACAGTAGTGCGTATAACCTCTGGTCCCCGGAACTCCCAACTCAGTTAGGCCAGGAAAGGTGGGAGGTTGGGCGAAAGGTGGGAGGTTGGGCATTGTACTGCTAAACTGGTGTAAAGATTTTCGCTGTGTCCGTTTAGTGGGATTTAGGGGGATTGTTTTGTTGGTGTATTGCTGTTTGTTGAGTTACACCTTGTCAAATAAATTGGAAGCCTAAAGTTCCTCTTGGAATCGCCTTGTCTCAGTTCTATTGTATTACATCTCCTGATCGTGAGTCTTATGTCAGAACAGTGTAAGGGAAGCTAGGAGCGCCTCGAAAACGGTCAACTGTGTGTCACAGGCTCGGGAAGAAGGGGTTAGGAGTGTTTGACACTCACAGGTGCCTCACAGGCTAGGCATAAGCTGTGGGGACGCACGAGTCTCAAAACCCCCTTCATAAGCTGTGGACACAGTCTCTCCAGGGGTGCTCTTGCAGCACTCAGGGTACCTCACAGGCCAGGCATAAGCTGTGAGGGCAGAAGGCCAGAGAGAGACACCCAAGGCACAACAACCCTGTGAAAACCCCTTACACCCACAGCCATCTAGCACTGTGATGAGGAAAAACTTTTGCACTATAGAATTGTGAACTTATGGAATGCTCAAACACATAAAGTTGTTGAGTCCAGTTCATCGGGTATATTCAAAGGGAGTTAGATGTGGCCCTTACAGCTAATGGGATCAGGGTGTATGGAGAGAAGGCAGGAGTTGGGTGCTGAAGTTGCATGATCAGCCATGATCATATTTAATAATGGTGCAGCCTCGAAGGGCCGAATGGCCTACTCCTGCACCTATTTTCTATGTTTCTATGTTTCTAATCCATACATTTGACATATGCCACACTTGTAAGAGGGGCAAACTATGAAGAACACTATGCATTGCAAGTGGGTAATATTAGCTTCCTGTAATACTGTGGAATGTTCGGTATCGAATTTGCTGCACATTAAATAGACTTAAAGTAATTGGTCGGCGGTTTAGAGGAGATATGAGTGGGAATGTCTTTACCCAGATTCTGGTGGGCGTCTAAATCTCACTGCCTTAAAGGTTGGTAGAGGCAGAAACCCTCCCACATTTAAAAACATATTTGGATGTGTTTCAGTCTGACTGAATCATCGCCGAGCAGAACCTGGGGAAAGTTAGCAGTGTGTTTAATCATAAAATATCCAACCACATATTGTCCCCCAAATATTTTATCGTTGAAAACTAGTGGGTAAAATGTAAATTAGACTGCATAAGAGTAGCTGCTCAGATCTCAGGTGATATCTTTGTCAGTATCCCAGAGTGCATGTTCCTGTAAGCAGAGCGAAATCAATGATTATTGAAAGACTCCTTCTCTGAGGTGTTCTCGGGATTTCCATGATCTGATCATTAACATTTGTTACCCAAACACAAATTCTTAAGTTTGTGTTCGATGTTTTAGATGGAAAATCCAAATGGTGTTCAATGTTGTAGAGGTCTTCTCCAAACCTACATTGAGGGCTGAGTCTGACCATCAGTTATTTGAGGGCCAACATTTTAAACTCGCCTGTTTGGTTGAAATATTTTGCCCCCCTTCTTCTGTGAGATATGAATTTTATAAAGATGGACAAGCTCTCACTTCAGCGAAAGACCACAACTATTATATCAAGCAGACATCTCGGCCGGACGGTTGGGGGATTTACTTTGAACAGTGAGGTGAAAAAACCGAGAAATCCGGTTTCAGTTTCAGTCAGACGTCAGTAACATTTACTGCAATTATCATCTTTCTTCCACATTATTCCTAACAAATTCTCACACAGGAATTTCCCAGTCTCGAAGTGGGCCTTACCTATATGTTTAACACATACTTTGTAACATAGTAAATACATCGATACATAGAAAACCAGAGTAATAAAGACATGTATGTTTGTACGGCACACTCATTTGGCCTCAATCACTGCGTGCAATTTATGGCGTCAATTCTAAAGAGAACTTTAAAATAATAGAAAACGGACAGGATGTCACTGGGATGGATACATTTATTCTTCAGGTGAAACTTGAACTACTGGGAAAAATATTGCAAGAGTAACCAAAGCAGCTATGTCATTTAGCACTGGTTATTTTTAAAGTTAAGGGTGAGGTTAAAGTAAATAGGGGAAGGTTTTTTGTCGAAATGTGAAATATATAAGGATGGATGATCAATGCATAATGATCACTAAAGACGGGAAGTGCAGAGCTTGGAACTTCTTTCTGATGACGAGTGCTGGAGGTTAAGATTTGCCACGTAGAGTGGAGGAGTTGGACACCATTGCTTTTAGTTAGATTAGTGGCCATGGCACGGGGATAGTGCAGAGCTCCTGCCTTTGACGAGCAGAGTCAGTACAAATCAGAACCGGACCAGAGATAGTAGGTTGGCTGCATGAGGACTCAGTAACGTTCCACAATCGCGCTTTCCTCAATTACCTCTAACTACTGCTAAAGTAGAAGGGGGAGACGGGCGCCCAATATTGGTGTGGTGATCTCAGTGACCAGGCTCTTAATTACGATGAGAGTCCGATTTGACTTTAAAACTGACGTGACAACTTCAACCAAAGCAAAGTAATTAACAAGTGGATATATTGCCAGGAGTCCCAGTGTCAATTCCAGATTTTTCAATCAGGCCATGTAATGAGTTAATAAAAGGAGGCGAAGCGTTGTTAACCTGCTCAGTGACCAACAGTTCGACCCGAGGACCTTCCTCGTTCTGCAAAGACCCGGATAAAGAAGTCCACCAAGAGGAGTCCAGTATAACCGGGATTACTTACCAAACCAGTAAAGTCAACAACGGCGGCAGAAACTCCTATACACAGCGAATCTGTTGCTGTTTTAGTGAGTTACTATAAGTACCTCTGTGGCAAACCGAAACAAGTGACTCAAAGACAGGCCATTGCTGCCTGGATGTTGAAACTTCTTCTTTCACATTCATCTGTTTGACGGAAGCCACTGCACTATTTATTTTAAAAGACGAATGCCAAACAGAACAAGGAATGTCATCTGAATATCAAGTATTGAATATAAACTGCAACCATTACTTGATGGTTTCAAGAAGCTGATCACTCTGTTTAATTGGCAATAAGACAGAAGTTATTCGGACAGCTTAATGCTCCAAAGCTTAATACCGTAGGCACTAATTTCTGGGTTATGAATTTAATTTCATATTTTCTCAGCCATTATTGCTAATAAGAACATAAAAACATATGGAATAGGAACAGGGGTAGGCTATTCCGCCCCTCGAGCCTGCTCTGCCATTCTATCGGAGAGGCCTATAAAGGCCGTGAGAGGCAGCGGGAGTTCGTGGTCACTGAGGTGTGAGTCCGGGGTCAGCGAGAGGCCTATAAAGGTCGCGAGAGGCAGCGGGAGTTCGTGGTCGCTGAGGTGTGAGTCCGGGGTCAGCGAGAGGCCTATAAAGGCCGTGAGAGGCAGCGGGAGTTCGTGGTCGCTGAGGTGTGAGTCCGGGGTCAGCGAGAGGCCTATAAAGGCCGCGAGAGGCAGCGGGACTTCGTAGTCGCTGAGGCCTGAGTCCGGGGTCAGCGAGAGGCCTATAAAGGCCGCGAGAGGCAGCGGGAGTTCGTGGTCGCTGAGGCCTGAGTCCGGGGTCAGCGAGAGGCCTATAAAGGCCGCGAGAGGCAGCGGGAGTTCGTGGTCGCTGAGGCCTGAGTCCGGGGTCAGCGAGAGGCCTATAAAGGCCGCGAGAGGCAGCGGGAGTTCGTGGTCGCTGAGGTGTGAGTCCGGGGTCGGCGAGAGGCCTATAAAGGCCGCGAGAGGCAGCGGGAGTTCGTGGTCGCTGAGGCCTGAGTCCGGGGTCAGCGAGAGGCCTATAAAGGTCGCGAGAGGCAGCGGGAGTTCGTGGTCGCTGAGGCCTGAGTCCGGGGTCAGCGAGAGGCCTATAAAGGCCGCGAGAGGCAGCGGGAGTTCGTGGTCGCTGAGGTGTGAGTCCGGTGTCAGCGAGAGGCCTATAAAGGCCACGAGAGGCAGCGGGAGTTCGTGGTCACTGAGGCCTGAGTCCGGGGTCAGCGAGAGGCCTATAAAGGTCGCGAGAGGCAGCGGGAGTTCGTGGTCGCTGAGGCCTGAACCCGGGGTCACCGAGAGGCCGATAAAGGTCGCGAGAGGCAGCGGGAGTTCGTGGTCGCTGAGTTGTGAGTCCGGGGTCGGCGAGAGGCCTATAAAGGCCGCGAGAGGCAGCGGGAGTTCGTGGTCACTGAGGTGTGAGTCCGGGGTCAGCGAGAGGCCTATAAAGGCCGCGAGAGGCAGCGGGAGTTCGTGGTCGCTGAGGCCTGAGTCCGGGGTCAGCGAGAGGCCGATAAAGGCCGCGAGAGGCAGCGGGAGTTCGTGGTCGCTGAGGTGTGAGTCCGGGGTCAGCGAGAGGCCTATAAAGGCCGGGAGAGGCAGCGGGAGTTCGTGGTCGCTGAGGTGTGAGTCCGTGGTCAGCGAGAGGCCTATAAAGGCCGCGAGAGGCAGCGGGAGTTCGTGGTCGCTGAGGCCTGAGTCCGGGGTCGGCGAGAGGCCTATAAAGGCCGCGAGAGGCAGCGGGAGTTCGTGGTCGCTGAGTCCTGAGTCCGGGGTCGGCGAGAGGCCTATAAAGGCCGCGAGAGGCAGCGGGAGTTCGTGGTCGCTGAGGCCTGAGTCCGGGGTCGGCGAGAGGCCGAAAAAGGCTGCGAGAGGCAGTGGGAGTTCGTGGTCGCTGAGGTGTGAGTCCGGGGTCAGCGAGAGGCCTATAAAGGCTGCGAGAGGCAGCGGGAGTTCGTGGTCGCTGAGGCCTGAGTCCGGGGTCGGCGAGAGGCCGATAAAGGCCGCGAGAGGCAGCGGGAGTTCGTGGTCGCTGAGGCCTGAGTCCGGGGTCAGCGAGAGGCCTATAAAGGCCGCGAGAGGCAGCGGGAGTTCGTGGTCGCTGAGGTGTGAGTCCGGGGTCGGCGAGAGGCCTATAAAGGCCGCGAGAGGCAGCGGGAGTTCGTGGTCGCTGAGGCCTGAGTCCGGGGTCAGCGAGAGGCCTATAAAGGTCGCGAGAGGCAGCGGGAGTTCGTGGTCGCTGAGGCCTGAGTCCGGGGTCAGCGAGAGGCCTATAAAGGCCGCGAGAGGCAGCGGGAGTTCGTGGTCGCTGAGGTGTGAGTCCGGTGTCAGCGAGAGGCCTATAAAGGCCACGAGAGGCAGCGGGAGTTCGTGGTCACTGAGGCTTGAGTCCGGGGTCAGCGAGAGGCCTATAAAGGTCGCGAGAGGCAGCGGGAGTTCGTGGTCGCTGAGGCCTGAACCCGGGGTCACCGAGAGGCCGATAAAGGTCGCGAGAGGCAGCGGGAGTTCGTGGTCGCTGAGTTGTGAGTCCGGGGTCGGCGAGAGGCCTATAAAGGCCGCGAGAGGCAGCGGGAGTTCGTGGTCACTGAGGTGTGAGTCCGGGGTCAGCGAGAGGCCTATAAAGGCCGCGAGAGGCAGCGGGAGTTCGTGGTCGCTGAGGCCTGAGTCCGGGGTCAGCGAGAGGCCGATAAAGGCCGCGAGAGGCAGCGGGAGTTCGTGGTCGCTGAGGTGTGAGTCCGGGGTCAGCGAGAGGCCTATAAAGGCCGGGAGAGGCAGCGGGAGTTCGTGGTCGCTGAGGTGTGAGTCCGTGGTCAGCGAGAGGCCTATAAAGGCCGCGAGAGGCAGCGGGAGTTCGTGGTCGCTGAGTCCTGAGTCCGGGGTCGGCGAGAGGCCTATAAAGGCCGCGAGAGGCAGCGGGAGTTCGTGGTCGCTGAGGCCTGAGTCCGGGGTCGGCGAGAGGCCGAAAAAGGCTGCGAGAGGCAGTGGGAGTTCGTGGTCGCTGAGGTGTGAGTCCGGGGTCAGCGAGAGGCCTATAAAGGCTGCGAGAGGCAGCGGGAGTTCGTGGTCGCTGAGGCCTGAGTCCGGGGTCGGCGAGAGGCCGATAAAGGCCGCGAGAGGCAGCGGGAGTTCGTGGTCGCTGAGGTGTGAGTCCGGGGTCAGCGAGAGGTCAGATAAAGGCTGCGAGAGGCAGCGGGAGTTCGTGGTCGCTGAGGTGTGAGTCCGGGGTCAGCGAGAGGCCTATAAAGGCTGCGAGAGGCAGCGGGAGTTCGTGGTCACTGAGGCCTGAGTCCGGGGTCAGCGAGAGGCCTATGAAGGCTGCGAGAGGCAGCGGGAGTTCGTGGTCACTGAGGCCTGAGTCCGGGGTCAGCGAGAGGCCTATGAAGGCTGCGAGAGGCAGCGGGAGTTCGTGGTCGCTGAGGTGTGAGTCCGGGGTCAGCGAGAGGCCTATAAAGGCTGCGAGAGGCAGTGGGAGTTCGTGGTCGCTGAGGCCTGAGTCCGGGGTCAGCGAGAGGCCTATGAAGGCTGCGAGAGGCAGCGGGAGTTCGTGGTCGCTGAGGCCTGAGTCCGGGGTCGGCGAGAGGCCTATGAAGGCTGCGAGAGGCAGCGGGAGTTCGTGGTCGCTGAGGCGTGAGTCCGGGTTCGGCGAGAGGCCTATAAAGGCCGCGAGAGGCAGCGGGAGTTCGTGGTCACTGAGGCCTGAGTCCGGGGTCAGCGAGAGGCCTATAAAGGCCGCGAGAGGCAGCGGGAGTTCGTGGTCGCTGAGGCCTGAGTCCGGGGTCAGCGAGAGGCCTATAAAGGCCGCGAGAGGCAGCGGGAGTTCGTGGTCGCTGAGGTGTGAGTCCGGGGTCGGCGAGAGGCCTATAAAGGCCGCGAGAGGCAGCGGTAGTTCGTGGTCGCTGAGGCCTGAGTCCGGGGTCGGCGAGAGGCCTATAAAGGCCGCGAGAGGCAGCGGGAGTTCGTGGTCGCTGAGGCCTGAGTCCGGGGTCAGCGAGAGGCCTATAAAGGCCGCGAGAGGCAGCGGGAGTTCGTGGTCGCTGAGGCCTGAGTCCGGGTTCAGCGAGAGGACTATAAAAGGCCGTGAGAGGCACCGGGAGTTCGTGGTCGCTGAGTCCGGGGTCGGCGACAGGCCTATAAAAGGCGGGGCTTGTGCAGCAAAAAGAAGTAGAAAGGGGGTAAGTGATTGGCTGGTGATTGGTGAGTAGTTTTTCCTTTTGCTTTTCGATATCAGTAAGTAATATTTAGCATTGTTGCTGCCAATTTAAGTGTATCTAAGGGATAAGTCATGGCAGGACAGCTCGGACACGTGTTATGCTCCTCCTGTACTATGTGGAAAATCAGGGATGCCATTGGTCTCCCTGACGCCTACGTGTGCGGGAAGTGTATCCGCCTCCAGCTCCTGACAGACCGCGTTGCGGAATTGGAGCTGAGGGTGGATTCTCTCTGGAGCATCCACGATGCTGAGAATGACGTGAATAGCACGTGTAGCGAGTTGGTCTTAACGCAGGTGAAGGGTCCACAGCCAGATAGGGAATAGAAGACCAGCAGGAAGAGCAGTGCAAGGAAGATAGTGCAGGGGTCCCCTGTGCTCATCCCCCTGCCAAACAGATACACTGCTTTGGGTACTGTTGGGGGGGATGACTCATCAGGGGAGGGCAGCCAAGTTCATGGCACCGTGGCTGGCTCTGCTGCACAGGAGTGCAGGAAAATGTGTGGGAGAGCAATAGTGATAGGGGATTCAAATTGTAAGGGGAATAGATAGGCATTTCTGCGGCCGCAACCGAGACTCCAGGATGGTATGTTGCCTCCCTGGTGCAAGGGTCAAGGATGTCTCGGAGCGGGTGCAGGACATTCTAAAAAGGGAGCATGAACAGCCAGTTGTCGTGGTGCATATAGGTACCAATGACATAGGTAAAATACGGGATGAGGTCCTACGAGGCGAATTTAGAGAGCTAGGAGCTAATTTAAAACGTAGGACCTCAAGAGTAGTAATCTCAGGATTGCTACCAGTGCCACGTGCTAGTCAGAGTAGGAATCGCAGGATAGCTCAGATGAATACGTGGCTTGAGCAGTGGTGCAGCAGAGAGGGATTCAAATTCCTGGGGCATTGGAACCGGTTCTGGGGGAGGTGGGACCAGTACAAACCGGACGGTCTGCACCTGGGCAGGACCGGAACCAATGTCCTAGGGGGAGTGTTGGCTGGTGCTGTTGGGGAGGGGTTAAACTAATATGGCAGGGGGATGGGAACCTATGCAGGGAGACAGAGGGAAATAAAAAGGAGGCAGAGCAAAATATAGAAAGGAGAATAGTAAAAGTAGAGGGCAGAGAAACCCAAGGCAAAAAACAAAAAGGGCCACATTACAGCAAAATTCTAAAAGGGCAAAGTGTGTTTAAAAAATACAAGCCTGAAGGCTCTGTGCCTCAATGCGAGGAGTATTCGGAATATGGTGGATGAATTAACTGCGCAGATAGCAGTTAACGGATACGATGTGATTGGCATCACAGAGACATGGCTCCAGGGTGACCAAGGCTGGGAACTCAACATCCAGGGGTATTCAACATTCAGGAAGGATAGACAGAAAGGAAAAGGAGGCGGGGTGGCGTTGCTGGTTAAAGAGGAAATTAATGCAATTGTAAGGAGGGACATTAGCCTGGATAATGTGGAATCGGTATGGGTGGAGATGCGGAATTCCAAAGTGCAGAAAACGCGAGTGGGTGTTGTGTATAGAGCACCAAATAGTAGTAGTGAGGTTGGGGACAGCATCAAAGAAGAAATAATGGATGTGTGCAATAAAGGTACAGCAGTTATCGTGGGCGATTTTAATCTACATATAGATTGGGCTAACCTAACTGGCAGCAATGCGGTGGAGGAGGATTTCCTGGAGTGTACTAGGGATGGTTTTCTAAACCAATATGTTGAGGAACCAACCAGGGAGCTGCCCATCCTCGACTGGCTATTGTGTAATGAGAAAGGACTAATTAGCAATCTTGTTGTGGGAGGCCCCTTGGGGAAGAGTGACCATAATATGGTAGATTTCCTTATTAAGATGGAGAGTGACACAGTTAATTCGGAAACTAGGGTCCTGAACTTAAGGAAAGGTAACTTCGATGATATGAGGCGTGAATTGGCTAGAATAGACTGGCAAAGGATACTTAAAGGGTTGATGGTGGATAAGCAATGGCAAACATTTAAAGATCACATGGACGTACTTCAGCAAATGTACATCCCTGTCTGGAGTAAAAATAAAACTGGGAAGGTGGCTCAACCATGGCTAACAAGGGAAATTAAGGATAGTGTTAAAAACAAGGAAGAGGCATAAAAAATTGGCTAGAAAAAGCAACAAGCCTGAGGACTGGGAGAAATTTAGAATTCAACAGAGGAGGAGAAACGGTTTAATTAAGAGGGGGATATAGAGTACGAGAGGAAGCTTGCAGGGAATATAAAAACTGACTGCAAACCCTTCTATAAATATGTGAAGCGAAAAAGATTAGTAAAGACAAACGTAGGTCCCTTGCAGTCGGATTCAGGTGAAATTATAATGGGGAAGAAAGAAATGGCAGACCAATTGAACCAATACTTTGGTTCTGTCTTCACGAAGGAAGATACAACTAACCTTCCGAAGGGACGAGGGGACAGTGGGTCGAGTGAGAAGGAGAAACTGAAGGAAATCCTTATTAGGTGGGAAATTGTGTTAGGGAAATTGATGGGATTGAAGGCCTGATAGTCTGCATCCCAGAGTGCTCGAGGAAGTGGCCCTAGAAATAGTGAATGCATTGGTGATCATTTTCCAACAGTCTATCGACTCTGGATCAGTTCCCATGGAGTGCAGCGTAGCTAATGTAATACCACTTTTTAAAAAAGGAGTGAGGGAGAAAACGGGTAATTATAGACTGGTTAGCCTGACATCAGTAGTGGGGAAAATGTTGGAATCGATCATGAAGGACGAAATAGCAGCGCATTTGGAAAGCAGTGACAGTATCGGATCAAGTCAGCATGGATTTATGAAAGGGAAATCATGCTTGACGAATCTTCTGGAATTTTTTGAGGATGTAACGAGTAGAGTGGACAAGGGGGAACCAGTGGATGTCATCTATTTGGACTTTCAAAAGGCCTTTGACAAGGTCCCACACAAGAGATTGGTGTGCAAAATCAAAGCACATGGTATTGGGGATAACATACTGATGTGGATAGGGAACTGGTTGGCAGACAGGAAGCAGAGAGTTGGGATAAACGGGTCCTTCTCAGAATGGCAGGCAGTGACTAGTGGAGTGCCGCAGGGCTCAGTGCTGGGACCCCAGCTATTTACAATATACATTAACGATTTGGATGAAGAAATAGAGTGTAATATCTCCAAGTTTGCAGATGACACTAAACTGGGTGGCGGTGTGAGCTGTCAGGAGGATGCTAAGAGGCTGCAGGGTGACTTGGACAGGTTAGGTGAGTGGGCAAATGCATGGCAGATGCAGTATAATGTGGATAAATATGAGGTTATTCATTTTGGGGCAAAAACACGAAGGCAGAATTTTATCTGAATGGCGGCAGACTAGGAAAAGGGGAGGTGGAACGAGATCTGGGTGTCAGGGTTCATCAGTCATTGAAGATTGGCATGCAGGTACAGCAGACGGTGAAGAAGGCAAATGGTATGTTGGCCTTCATAGTTCGAGGATTTGAGTATAGGAGCAGGGAGGTCTTACTGCAGTTGTACATGGCCATGGTGAGGCCTCACCTGGCATATTGTGTTCACTTTTGGTCTCCTAATCTAAGGAAGGACATTTTTGCTATTGAGGGAGTGCAGTGAAGGTTCACCAGACTGATTCCTGGGATGGTAGGACTGACATATGAGGAGAGACTGGATCAACTGGGCCTTTAAACACTGGAGTTTAAAAGGATGAGAGGAGATTTCATGGACACATGCAAGATTCTGATGGGACTGGACAGGTTAAATGCGGGAAGAATGTTCTCGATGTTGGGGAAGTCCAGAACCAGGGGTCACAGTCTAAGGATAAGTGGTAGACCATTTAGGACCGAGATGAGGAGAAACTTCTTCACCCAGAGAGTTATTAACCTGTGGAATTCCCTGCCGCAGAGAGTTGTTGATGCAAATTCATTGGATATATTCAAGAGGGATTTAGATATGGCCCTTACAGCTAAAGGGATCAAGGGGTATGGAGAGAAAGCAGGAAAGGGGTACTGAGGGAATGATCAGCCATGATCTTATTGAATGGTGGTGCAGGCTCGAAGGGCCGAATGACCTACTCCTGCACCTATTTTCTATGTTTCTATGTTTCTAAATATCCCTAGGTCCAGCTGTACTGCAGCACTTTGCAATTTATCTCCATTTAAGTAATAACTTGCTCTTTAATTTTTTTCTGGCAAAGTTCATGACCTCACACTTTCCAATGTTATACTCCATCTGCCAAGTTTTTGCCCACTCACTTAGCATGTCTATGTGCTTTTGCATGTTTTTTGTGTCCTCCTCACACATTGCTTTTCCTCCCACCTTTGTTTCGATGCAAACTTGGCTACATTACACTCGGTCCCTTCTTCCAAGTCGTTAATATAGATTGTAAATAGTTGGGGTCCCAGCACTGATCCCTGCGGCACCCCACTAGTTACTGGTTGCCAACCTGAGAATTAACCATTTATCCCGACTCTCTGGTTTCTGTTAGTTCGCCAATCCTCTATCCATGCTAATATATTACCCCCAACCCTGTCAAATTTTATCTTGTGCAGTAACCTTTTATGAGGCACCTTGTCAAATGCCTTCTGAACATCCAAATACACCACATCCACTGGTTCCCCTTTATCCACCCTGTTCATTACATCCTCAAGGAATTCCAGTAAATTTGTCAAACATGACTTCCCCTTCATGAATCGATGCTGATTCTGCCTGACCAAATTATGCTTTTCCAAATGTCCTGTGTAGGGGTAACAGGAGAACTCTCTCCCTCAAGGTGCACTAACTGATATAGTTAATCAATACCTCACCCGTCTGTTGGGGTAACAGGAGAACTCTCTCCCTCAAAGTGCACTAACTGATATAGTTAATCAATACCTCACCCGTCTGTTGGGGTAACAGGAGAACTCTCTCCCTCAAGGTGCACTAACTGATATAGTTAATCAATACCTCACCCGTCTGTTGGGGTAACAGGAGAACTCTCTCCCTCAAGGTGCACTAACTGATATAGTTAATCAATACCTCACCCGTCTGTTGGGGTAACAGGAGAACTCTCTCCCTCAAGGTGCACTAACTGATATAGTTAATCAATACCTCACCCGTCTGTTGGGGTAACAGGAGAACTCTCTCCCTCAAGGTGCACTAACTGATATAGTTAATCAATACCTCACCCGTCTGTTGGGGTAACAGGAGAACTCTCTCCCTCAAGGTGCACTAACTGATATAGTTAATCAATACCTCACCCGTCTGTTGGGGTAACATGATGCCTCTCTCCTTTAGGTGAATTAACTGATATCATTAATCGACACCTCGCCCTTCTCCTGTTCTACATCCACCACGGAAGTGAACACACGAAATCGCAGGACCAACCAGTTTTATTACGAGCGATGCACGGGAAGTTCCGTCATGGAACCGCCGAAATACAAGAGTTTTCAAGCATACTTTATACAGGTTTTGGAGAGGAGCTATCCTCCTCAACATCTTCGATAGGTTTATTGTTATCACCAAAGTAATGTTGATTTGTGGACTCTTATCATAGAACATAGAAACATAGAAAATAGGTGCAGGAGTAGGCCATTCGGCCCTTCGAGCCTGCACCGCCATTCAATGAGTTCATGGCTGAACATGCAACTTCAGTACCCCATTCCTGCTTTCTCACCATACCCCTTGATCCCCCTAGTAGTAAGGACTACATCTAACTCCTTTTGGAATATATTTAGTGAATTGGCCTCAACAACTTTCTGTGGTAGAGAATTCCACAGGTTCACCATTCTCTGAGTGCAGAAGTTTCTCCACATCTCAGTCCTAAATGGCCTACCCCTTATCCTAAGACTATGTCCCCTGGTTCTGGACTTCCCCAACATCGGGAAGATTCTTCCCACACATAACTTATCCAGTCATAAGAACATCAGAATTAGGAACAGGAGTAGGCCATCTAGCCCCATGGCTGATCTGGCCGTGGACTCAGCTCCACTTACCCGCCCGCTCCCCGTAACCCTTAATTCCCTTATTGCTTAAAAATCTATCTATCTGTGACTTGAATACATTCAATGAGCTAGCCTCAACTGCTTCCTTGGGAAGAGAATTCCACAGATTCACAACCCTCTGGGAGAAGAAATTCCTTCTCAACTCGGTTTTAAATTGGCTCCCCTGTATTTTGAGGCTGTGCCCCCTAGTTCTAGTCTCCCCGACCAGTAGAAACAACCTCTCTGCCTCTATCTTGTCTATCCCTTTCATTATTTTAAATGTTTCTATAAGATCACCCCTCATCCTTCTCAACTCCAACGAGGAAAGACCCAGTCTACTCAATCTATCATCATAAGGTAACCCCCTCATCTCCGGAATCAGCCTAGTGAATCGTCTCTGTACCCCCTCCAAAGCTAGTATATCCTTCCTTAAGTAAGGTGATCAAAACTGCACGCAGTACTCCAGGTGCGGCCTCAAAAATACCCTATACAGTTGCAGAAGGACCTCCCTGCTTTTGTACTCCATCCCTCTCGCAATGAAGGCCAACATCCCATTCGCCTTCCTGATTACCTGCTGCACCTGCAAACTAACTTTTTGGGATTCATGCACAAGGACCCTCAGGTACCTCTGCACCGCAGCATGTTGTAATTTCTCCCCATTCAAATAATATTCCCTTTTACTGTTTTTTTTTTCCAAGGTGGATGACCTCACATTTTTCGACATTGTATTCCATCTGCCAAACCTTAGCCCATTCGCTTAACCTATCTAAATCTCTTTGCAGCCTCTCTGTGTCCTATACACAACCCGCTTTCCCACTAATCTTTGAGTCATCTGCAAATTTTGTTACACTACACTCTGTCCCCTCTTCCAGGTCATCTATGTATATTGTAAACAGTTGTGGTCCCAGCACTGATCCCTGTGGCACACCACTAACCACCGATTTCCAACCTGAAAAGGACCTATTTATCCCGACTCTCTGCTATCTGTTCGCCAGCCAATTCTCTATCCATGCTAATACATTTCCTCTGACTCCGCGTACCTTTATCTTCTGCAGTAACCTTTTGTGTGGTACCTTATCGAATGCCTTTTGAAAATCTAAGTACACCACATCCATCGGTACACCTCTATCCACCATGCTCGTTATATCCTCAAAGAATTCCAGTAAATTAGTTTAACATGATTTCCCTTTCATGAAACCATGTTGCGTCTGCTTGATTGCACTATTCCTATCTAGATGTCCTGCTATTTCTTCCTTAATGATAGTTTCAAGCATTTTCCCCACTACAGATGTTAAACTAACCGGCCTTTTGTCTGCCCCCTTTTTTAAACAGAGGCGTTACATTAGCTGCTTTCCAATCCGCTGGTACCTCCCCAGAATCCAAAGAGTTTTGGTAGATTACAACGAATGCATCTGCTATAACTTCCACCATTTCTTTTAATACCCTGGGATGCATTTCATCAGGACCAGGGGACTTGTCTACCTTGAGTCTCATTAGCCTTTCCAGCACTACCCCCCTAGTGACAGTGATTGTCTCAAGGTCCTCCCTTCCCACATTCCTGTGACCAGCTTTTTCTGGCATGGTTTTTGTGTCTTCCACTTTGAAGACCGAAGCAAAATAATTGTTTAAGGTCTCAGCCATTTCCACATTTCCCATTATTAAATCCCCCTTCTCACCCCTGAATGTTGAGTTCCCAGCCTTGGTCACCCTGGAGCCATGTCTCCGTGATACCAATTACTTCATATCCGTTAACTGCTTTCTGCACAGTTAATTAGTCCACCTTATTCCGAATACTCCTCGCATTGAGGCACAGAGCCTTCAGGCTTGTCTTTTTCACACACTTTGCCCCTTTAGAATTTTGCTGTAATGTGGCCCTTTTTGTTTTTTGCCTTGGGTTTCTCTGCCCTCCACTTTTACTATTCTCCTTTCTATCTTTTGCTTCTGCCTCCATTTTATTTCCCTCTGTCTCCCTGCATAGGTTCCCATCCCCCTGCCATATTCATTTAACTCCTCCCCAACAGCAAGTGTTACATACATCGGCAATCATACAGACCCTCCTACTACTGATAAGTTCACTACCTTCACCATAATTCTGACCACCTATTTGCAACCTGACAATTTATCCCTTACATTTCCCCCCGAATGGCCCTTGGCTATATGCCCAAGATAAGGTATTTCCCAATTAATCCCTCTTGGGTGACCTTCCAGGGTTGTGCTTTCGCCTGGGTAGTGCTTCTTCCCGAGCTGCAGGATCTACCTATTGACTTTCCCATCAAGTTATACTAAGTAAGTCATTTCTGCCTTTATTCAATGTTTTAACTCTAGTACGAGCTCGGGCCTGCCTCTTACGTCGGTTACACATTTTTACAGGATAATACGAGCAAGACGAGTTCCCTTGCACTATTACCAGTATATTTAGTGCAGCATAGTTCGTGTATAAGTCCTTTCCAGCCAACATTTTCTCAGTTTTTAATTTATGCCCCTCCTGGGGTATCCTCTGTTTCTTCTATCTTTCCTCCACTTGGGGTATTCTGTATCCTGCCGAATTCCTGCCCCTCCTGGGGTATCCTCGATGTTGTGGAATGGTGTCCAATTCTGCCACATTCTGCCGCAGTCAGCATTTATTGCCCATCTCTAATTGCCCCTTTAGTGTGCCACCCTCTTGAACCGCTGCAGTCCGTGTGGTGATGGTAATTCCACAGTGCTGTTAGGGAGGGAGCTCCAGGTTTTGATTCAGTGCCGATGAAGAAACGGCCAATATATTTCCAAGTCAGGGTGGTGTGTATTTTGGAGGGGAACGTGGAGCTGCTCATGTTCCCATGTGCCTGCTGCCACTGTCTATCTCGGTGGTAGAGGTCGCGGGTTTGTGAGTCTTGGCGAAATGCTGTCGTGCTTCTTCGCGATGATATGCACTGCAGCCACAGTGCACTGGTGCTGGATGGTGTGAAGGTTTAAGGCAACATCCCATTATGTGAAAAGAAACTTCCTGATTTCCATCCTAAATGGCTTATCACTAATTTTTAAAATGATTGTTTTTGACAGAACAGGAGAACTCAGTGGCTCTCACAACAATGAATAATTTAAATGTTAGACATTTTCCTTTCATCTGACATCATGTTTCCATTTATCCTCAGACCATTAGGATCTTCAAATAAATTATATTTGTTCCTGTGCAGGTAATTTGAATAGTTGGATGCATTCATATTTTACATATACTTCGATTGAACTGAATACGTGACGACACCTATAGACTGGCGGAAAATGTGTAACCGATTGTTCTGCATTCTGCCGCAGTCGAATTTCACCACTGAGTGTTTCTTCTCTTCAGCTGCTTTAGAGTTTAGCAGCTTAGGTTAATCATGTCGATGGTCACAGATAATAAGAAATAGGAGCAGGAGTAGGCCATATGGCCCCTCGAGCCTGCTCCGCCATTCAAGACAATCATGGCTGATCTGATCATGGACTCAGCTCCACTTCCCACCCGCTCCCCGTAACCCCTTCTCCCTTATCGTGTAAGAAACAGTCTATTTCTGTCTTAAATATATTCAATGTCCCAACCTCCACCGCTCTCTGAGGCAGTGAGTTCCAAAGATCCACAATCCTCTGAGAGAAGACGTTTCTCCTCATCTCAGTTTTATATGGTCGGCCCCTTATTCTAAGATAAGGAAATAGGAGCAGGAGTAGGCCATACGACCCCTCGAGTTCTAGTCTCCTCTATCAGTGGAAACATCCTCTCTGCATCCACCTTGTCAAGCCCCCTCATAATCTTATACATTTCAATAAGATCACCTCTCATTCTTCTGAATTCCAATGAGTAGAGGCCCAACCTACTCAACCTTTCCTCATAATACAACCCCCTCATCTCCGAAATCAACCTTGTGAACCTTCTCTGAACTGCCTCCAAAGCAAGTATACCCTTACATAAATATAGAAACCAAAACTGCACGCAGTACTCCAGGTGTGGCCCCCCCCATACCCTGTATAACTGTAGCAAGACTTCCCTGCTTTTATACTCCATCCCCTTTGCAATAAAGGCCAAGATACCATTGGCCTTCCTGATCACTTGCTGTACCTGCATACTGACCTTTTGTGTTTCATGTACAAGTACCCCCAGGTCCCGCTGTACTGCGGCACTTTGCAATTTTTCTCCATTTAAATAATAACTTGCTCTTTGAATTTTTCAGCCAAAGTGCATGACCTCACACTTTCCAACATTGTACTCCATCTGCAAAATGTTTGCCCACTCACTTAGCCTGTCTCTGTCCTTTTGCAGATTTTTTGTGTCCTCCTCACACATTGCTTTTCCTCCCATCTTTATATCATCAGCAAACTTGGCTACGTTACACTCAGTCCCTTCTTCCAAATCATTAATATATATATTATACATATTTGGGGTCCCAGAGCTGATCGCTCCCTCTCCCGACTTATCTCTCGTTCCCTCTCGCTAGGATTATCTCTCTCCCTTCGGTATTCTCTTCTCCCCTCCCCCACCGCTGGCCAGCACGGATCCCATGCAGGCTATTCTCCTCCGGAGCTGAACAATTTGGCCCACGCTGAACTGCAGCGACAATTGTGGGTTACTGCACATGCGTGGACCAGCTGCTAGTTCGCATATGCCTAAGGTGATCAGTGAATTGCACAGGAAAGCCTGGTCCCACCGCCCGCATGCACACAAGGGCACAATATATTGTGCAGATAATCAGTTTGAGTACATATATAGCAGGATTCTTTAAGCACTAATTTAACTTTAGCACTGGATTGCCTATTCTATGCTCTGCTTAGGAGTTGCTTCCCACCCAGGTGGAACAGCTGGAGATGTACATATGTGGCTTGGATGAGCTGCACGTCCTCATGGTTCAACATGGAACAATCTGACCTCATTAGCGTGGAACTTCATTAGAAACTCTACTCCTCGCCACATTATGTCGTCAGTTAGCTCTCGACGAATAGTTCCCATTTACCAGCTGTTCCCAACATAGTTTAATTTCAGAGATGCAACTTCAGAAGATTTGGGTCGCATAGTGGAAACTTGCGGCTCGAGGAGAGAAATATGAATTAACGGCAATTGAAACCATGCAGCAATTAAACTCAGCTTCCTTCCTGTTCTTCACTTGCCCGAGGCTGGATTGGAGTTCGAATTAGGGCTGGGTGCAGGAGCAGGGACTGTGAAACAGGATTCATGGAAATCGATATTAGTGTTACATTTATTCAGTGCAACAAAGGCAGGACACGGGAAAGTTGGAAACCTGAACTTTAACTTGCCGGTTTTTTTGGACGGCTTTACAGAAAGATCTTTGTGTGAGTTAAACAGGTGATGCATTCTAACCAGGACACTTTGCTCTGAATTAGATGGCGATGTGACCTTACAGGTCGATCCGCCTTCGGTTCTGGAAGGAGATGCTCTGATGCTCAAGAGTCGGTCTAGATTTTACTATTGTGGTATCATTATCACGTTGGAGTTTATCAAGACAATACTAGGATCCATTCAATGAAGCTAACAAACCGCGAAAATCTGCATCGATTTAAGATCAATAGTTCCGAACATAACGGACCTTTTCATTGCACAGTTGCCAATCAGAAATCATAAAGTGTCCGCGTTCACGTTCGCGGTAAGTATGGCGGATATTTAAATGGGAGAAACCTGAATTGTTTTTCTCCCTGGTGTACACATCTGAGAATTTCTGAATCTGTACAAAAGTATACATCGCTATATGATCTCCAAGGATGTTGCTGTGTTAGATCGTCTAATATATTTTCTAAATACATGCAACTTGAACCAATGATTCATAATTGCTGACACATTTGACTTCAGTTTGATCAGTGTGATTAATAATGTGCCGCTTATTCTTTGTCTATTTAAAAATAGGCACGTATGGTAACTTTTTTACTTTTCCTTAAACGACACCTGTCGACCTAATGGGAATGTTTTGAATGAGTTAGCCTGATTCCACTCGTTTCCCCCTTCCTTCCTCAGTCCTGCTATCATTGGTCCGCCCATTATACATGTGTCTCCATGATTAACTTCTCACTGCCGAAACTATTTCATAAAGATGCCAGAATGGATGATACCAGAAAGGCAAAGTTATACCAACCAGGAAAAGATGAACAGGCTGCATCTGTGTCTCAAGTGACACACAAGGCTGAGTGATGAACTAATAGAGGGCATTACATTTACTAGCAGCAGGGAGCGCCTTCCCTCTTGTGGCGAAGAGCAAAACTAGAGGCCATCAATGTAAGATAGACACCAAGAAATCAAATACGGAATTCAGCAGAAAATGATTTACTGAGAGAGTGGTGAGATTGTGGCAGCAGTTGCTCAAACAGTGGTTGAAGCGAATAGTATAGACACATGTAAAGGGAGCCTTAGATAAGCATAACACAATAGCTTTTAATTATATAGCTCATTTAACATACAGAAAGGCCCCTGCTGCACAAGAGGTTTGAGTTAAACATTTGGTACCTAGCCACATGGGTAGAAATTAGCGCAGGTGACCAAAAATGTGGTAACTTTTAAGGAATGTCTTCTGTTGCCATGAAGACGCATTTCGACCTGTTCAGCCGCAGCCCCACGTGATCCAGTCGCTGGAGGACCTCCTCCAGGTTTTGTAGGTGCTCGACGGTGTCCCGACCCGTGACCAATATGTCGTCCTGAAAGACCACCGTGTGTGGTACCGACTTGAGTAGGCTCTCCATGTTTCTCTGGAAGATCCTGCAGCCGACCGAATTCCAAACGGGCATCTGTTGTAGATGGACAGTCCCTTGTGCGTGTTGATGCAGGTGAGGCCCTTCGAAGACTCCTCCAGCTCCTGCGTCATGTAGGCCGAAGTCAGGTCGAGCTTGGTGAACATCGAGCCTCCTGCCAGCGTCATCTGCCTTAGGTAGCGGGTATTGGTCCTGTAGCGAGAAACGATTAATAGTTACTTTATAACCGTCGCAAATCCAGACCGTGCCATCACTTTTGAGTACTGGAACAATGGGACTGGCCCACTCGCTGAATTCCACTGGGGAGATGATGCCCTCGCGTTGCAGCCTGTCCAGCTCGATTTCCACTCTCTCCCTCATCATGTGAGGTACCGCTCGCGCCTTGTGGTGAATGGGTTGTGCCTCTGGGACCAAGTAGATCCGCACTTTCGCCCCAGAAAAGTTTCCAATGCCTGGCTCAAAAAGGGAAGGAAATTTGTTAAGACCTGGGTACATGAGGCCTTATCGACATGTGATAGCGCTCAGATGTCATCAAAGTTCCAACGGATTTTGCCCAGCCAGCTCCTTCCAAGCAGTGTGGGGCCATCGCCCGGGACAATCCAGAGTGGCAGTTCATGCACCGTGCCCTCGTAGGTGACCTTGACCATGGCGCTGCCCAGGACAGTGATAAGCTCTTTGGTGTACGTTCTCAGTTTCGTGTGGATGAGGCTCAGGGCTGGTCTGAATGCCTTGTTGCACCACAGTCTCTCAAACATTTTTTTACTCATGATGGATTGGCTAGCGCCAGTGCCCAGTTCCATGGCTACGGGTAAGCCATTCAATTTTAAGTTTTGCATTATAGATGGACATTTTGTCAAAAATGTGTGCACCCTGTATACTTCAGCATCTGCCTCCTCTCTCTGAGGCTTGAAATTGCTTTGATCCACCATGTACCGATCTTCCTCTGCCACGTGGTGGTTAGCAGGTTTTGCAGAGCTTGCAGCTCGTTTGCAAGCTCGTTGGAGATGCCCCATTGTTCCACAGCCCTTGCAAACATACCCTTTGAAGCGGCATGAATAGGCTGAATGGAAGCCTCCACAACGTCAAAGGTGTGAATTGCCTTGCATTCATCCTTTGTTGGGGACTCTCCGTCATCTGGGTCACCTGAGGCCTGCTGGCAGTTGCAAACTCGTGGATTCTGACCTGTACATTTCTGCTCGCAAACACAGTTCCAGTTAATTTATGAACATTGCGAACACTTGTGTGCTGAGAGATTTGTTTGGTGTTATCACTGGTGGACATAAACGCCTGTGCTATCACAATGGCCTTACTGAGGGTCGGTGTCTCTATAGTCAAAAGTTTTCATAGGATGGTCTCGTGGCCAATGCCCAGCACAAAAAAGTCTCTGAGCATTTGCTCCAGGTAACCATCAAACACACATTGTCCTGCAAGTCGCCTTAGCTCGGCGACGTAGCTCACCACTTCCTGACCTTCAGATCGCTGGCACGTGTAGAACCGATACCTCGCCATCAGCACGCTCTCCCTTGGGTTAAGATGCTCCTGAACCAGTGTACACAGCTCCTCATACGACTTATCTGTGGGTTTCACCGGAGCCAGAAGATTCTTCATGAGGCTGTAGGTCGGTGCCCCGCAGACCGTGAGGAGGACCGTCTGATTTTTGCAGCGCTTCCTTCTCCGTCCAGCTCGTTAGCTACAAAGTACTGGTCTAGCCGTTCGACATAGGCCTCCCAGTCCTCACCCTCCGAGAACTTCTCCAGGATTCCCACAGTTTGCTGCATCTTTGCGTTGGATTCGTATACTCGTCGCCAGTTATTGTGTTCCTAACACACATGAGGCTACACACAGGGAGGTTAAAGTAACAGTGACCTCAGTCTTTAATAAGACACTCCAGAGTGAGGAACAGGTCTTAGGGGCCGGCTTATATACAGTGCTCCCAAGGGATGCTTTGGGACTTCAGGGGTTGAGCCCCCTGGTGGCGGAACATGGGAGTGCATGCTTTACAGATACACAAGAGAACCAAAATAAGGCTCAACACACAAATCTGATAAAGAATAAAAATGTTTATTTTTGAATACCTATAGCTTGGCCAAGGGAGAACAGCAATATAGCAAAATTCACACAACTCGTACCATGCCGTCTCAACCCTTGCTTACCACCGTACAATATTTAAAGCCAAAAACCGCAACATGTCATCAATACCATTACATTGGGGCCTTTTTACTTTTTCGCGATGAAGCACAGACCATTTTTCCTGTTGTTCAACACCTTGCCTATCCACAAGTCACATTCTGTTACTTTTGCTGTGAAGCACAAGCCATGTTTTCTGTTATTCAATGTCTATCTTTGTCAAATTTGCCACCACATTTTCTTGCAGATAAACTTCTTTCTGATTGGCCTTGCGAGTTGTTGCCAGGCAATAACACTTTACCCAGACTGCACCTGCTTACTGGCTTGTCCAATTTTCTGAACACATTTCCCAGACTGCAACACTTATTGCACTATGGTGGGTTTCTAAAAATCCCACTTCAATTCCCCCTTTGGTCCCTGGCTAACCCCAGCCCATGAGACCACCAGAGCTAATCTTAGATAATGCTTTCGACTTCCCGCCCCATTTTACAGTGATCTGCCGCCAAGTTTGGTTATTGCTTAACAGGGCTTTAAATTCCTCCATGCATCAACAGTCGTTCTTTCTCCTGCATACGAGTGATTGCTTTAGCTTGCTGCCTATGTCTACACTTCCTACAAGCTGCACAAGTCATTATCAACCAGCACAGTGCCAAAATCAGTTGTACTTCCACCAATATGTGCAAAATAACGTTCAGTCCCCAGTTCCATGCCTTCTCGTACCGGGGGGTATGTTAAAGGTCTTTTGCAATGTCCTTGCACAGTTCGTGCAGCTCCTGTTTGAGCACGTGATATTGTTTTGTGCTTGTCAGCAGAGGATTATTTATGTCTTCCAGGTCCTCGGGCAGGTGGGATATTGGTGCAGCCAGTTCACTTTCATATTGGTGCAAATCTTGTTTAATTTTATCAGTCAGGTTCAGGGTAATGGTTTCTCGAGCATGGATATACGTCATTCGTGTTCGTCTGATTGTAACCGGTAGTCTCGGGGTGAAGCAGAAGTTGTGATTAGTGATATTACATTGATAAATACCATTGTCATAAGATGGTTGTTTGGTTAACACAGTGCTCCCCCTTTCCGCGGTCGGCTGTGTGGGTGTATTCGGATTCTGATGGGTTTATTTCTAAGACACACCCAATGGTTTGATTAAATCTGCACCCATCCCCGCTTCCCTGGACATATCGTTAGGCTTCTTACCCTGGGGGACCTCTCGCATGGTTCCATTCTGTTTGATCGCATATTAATCCATTGGGCAGTACCGCATATAGTTCTCACCCCGGATTAGCCCCAAGTTTTCTACCTCAAACTGGGGATGTGGTCCAGACTCCCCCTTCACCATTACTGGATTCATTAGGACCATCCCCACCAGGGCAGAATGTGAATCTGTGCATCTGCATGTCACCGGAAAGACTCTTGTCATTCCTTTCATGGTGCATGCGTCCAGTGACCCTGGGTGCTGTGCCAGGCGGACCAGGTGGGTGCTGTTAATCCAGTCTGGGACTTGGCCCCTGTGTATTTGCTCCAGGTTCTCCCTGACCTGCCCATCATCCATCCACTGTAAGCATGACAGGGCTCTCGCTGAACCTCTGCTTTTTCCGCATCGAATTCTTGGTCAATCAGGA
This sequence comes from Pristiophorus japonicus, assembly GCF_044704955.1. Taxonomy (NCBI): domain Eukaryota; kingdom Metazoa; phylum Chordata; class Chondrichthyes; family Pristiophoridae; genus Pristiophorus; species Pristiophorus japonicus. The sequence continues at coordinate 169,375 of NW_027254769.1, forward strand.
GGTTAATGGTGACAGCATGGCCCTCCATCCTTTTGACTAAGCTCCCTGCTGCTTCATCGTCTACCCACACATCCTCTTTGGCTGCGTCTATCTGTCTCTGCAGCAACTTCCTGGCTGTGTCTTTATAGCTTGTATGTCTAGGGCTGTTGACCGCTGTTACGAGGTCATTGAGTAGACCCCGTTTCTGTCGGTGGGTCTGACCCGCTTTCAGAGGGCTCCAGTATCTGGATGCCCCCGAGGCATCCTGGGATTCTTTTAACACTATTCGAGTGTACAGTGCCCGTACCTTAAGGTCACATTTTTCTGGTAGCCCTATGTCCGTCAGGTTTACTATTACAGGTAATATCTCATGGTGTACATTTTCATACAATTGAATTCCCTCCCTTCTCAGGACCAACCCGCTTGGGGGTCCTGCGGTAGGTAGGGGACATTCTAACGGTTTTGGTGCTGTCGTTAGTGGCCACTCGCCTGCCCATCTCACCCATATTATTGGCGAGGGACATGACCCGTCTTTATAAATGCAATTGTAATACCTGGGTCGAAATGTTCATTCTGCCCTGAGGCATACCGTAATGACATTAGGCTTATGATTTCTAACATGTGAATCTATGTCACAGTATTCTTCCATTTCTTTTTGCATAAGATTCCTCAAAGTCCTTATGGTGATAATAATGGTTGCGATAATAGTTACAATCGCTGAGGGGTGTCCATATAGAGACACTAGCAAGGTTACAGGATATACATGCCGTTCGGTGGGATATCAGAGATTCCTAACATTTTCGGTTGGGCCCCCTTGCATTTTCAGATGATGCCATTTAGTGGCAGACCAAAGTCCACCAGACCTCCTTCTAACCGAAAGATCCCCGATATGTGGGGATTCCATCCACCACAATTATTCATCTGAATTCGGGACCCTTGGGTCTTCCTCATGTTGTTCCGTTGTCTGGATCATCCATAACAGTATCATCATCCGCCAGGCCATCCTGTAAAAGGGAGGGACGCCCCTGGGCCATCCACTATATGTCAATGTAGCTTTTCAACTGGGACCAATGTTTCCACCATCCTATTCCATTCATATTCACATATGCACACGTCTCGCCTCTGACCAATATCTCGTATGGTCCCAACCACCGTGGCATGAATCCGGTTCATCCCGGTAACCATTACTTTCTCCCACACTTGGGGAAGATCTACTGGGGACTCTAACTCCTCTTGTTCGTCCCGGCCTTCCTGTTGTTCCCTTACTTCCTGTCTCATATACTTCACTCCATTACATATCTCCTAGTCTGATCCTGCAATGGGCCCACATCGGACCCTCCTGTGATTATACCTTCGGGTAATCGCATTGGCGACCAGTCATGAGTTCATATGGAGTTAATCCTGTTGTCTGGTTAGAGGTTGCTCTTTGTCTCATCAGGATAGCAGCTCAGCCCAAGCCTGTCCGGTTTCTTGGGTGGCTTTTGACAGGGCTGTCTTTATTGTCTGATTCATCCGTTCTACCATCCCCGAACTCTGTGGATGGTAGGGGATGTGAAATTTTTGATTAATGCCCGGATTACGTTGGACACATGTAATGCATTGCTGGCAATACTTAGCAATGTCTCGTCCCATGCCTGGCCACCAATCTCGAGAGACACTACTGAGGATGGTATTTCACCCGGCATGGTTAATGTCGTGGTGCAGTCCCATGAGCATCTTTCTTATACAAGTAGGGGCTGTCACCTTCCCGTCCTTTCTCCACACGGAGTCTGGATCTGGTGCCCCTCCCTGCCTTTTCCATTCAGTCTCCTCTTCATCACTTACATCTGCATGTCATTTACAATGTCAATATCTTCAGTAATCATACTACTTACTGATTCCTCCTTCACTTCGGACGAAACTGCTGCCTCCTGTGCAGCCTTGTCGGCGACATCATTACCTCTCTGGACATCATCCACCACTCTCTGGTGGGCTTTGACCTTTAGTACTGCTGCCTCAGCATTTACTAGCTGCGTTTAATAGCAGCCTAATTCAGCCTTCATGTTTGAAGGTCTGAGCAGACATACACCCATCTCCCCCAGGCGGTCATGTAGTCATGGACTACTCCAAAAGCATAGCGGCTGTCTGTGTAGATATTTGCCTGCTTGCCTTCAGCTAATTGGAGGGCATCTGTCAGGGCAGTGAGTTCTGCCACTTGTGTGGAAAGTCCTCCGTCCAGTCCCCCACTTAGGACGGTGTCAAGAGCTCTATTGACCTTTGCCCACCCCGTATGTGGGGTCCCTTGGATATATTTGCGGGACCCGTCCACATAAAGGGTTAAATCGGGGTCATCGAGTGGGATCTCACATATTACCATGTGAGTCTTCCCACTCTCGGGCATGGCAATCATGGGGTTCACCTGTGGCCAGGAGACCCTCTGCAGGGTTTCCCCAATGTCCCGTAGTATTTTCACCAACTCATCAGTGGGGAGCAGAACTGCCTCCCATTAAGTCCTGCGTACATTGGACATGGATCTTAGTTTCCCGGTGTTGAGCATTTGAGTGTGTTTAATGTGCAGTACAATCTCCCCGCTCATCACTACTGGTTCACTGACTTTCACTGACCACATTGCACAGCCCAGAGCATCACACCGGGACAGACCGACTGCCACGGGTGACTGTTGGGTTGAGTAATCGGCAACAGGATGCATTTGTCCCCATGCATCTGAGTGACCACTGCCCCATAGAATCGTTCTTCATTTTTGCAGTAAATGTGGAAAGGTATGTCCATGTTCGGGAGTCTCACCCCAGGTGCAGGCATTGAGGCTTCCTTAAACTTGCGCAAAACATAAAAGCAGATAGTAAAAGTTTTTACAGATATACCAAACGGGAAAGAGTGACTAAAGTAAATGTTGGTCCCTTAGAAGATGAGAAGGGGGATTTAATAATGGGAAATGTGGAAATGGCTGAGACCTTAAACAATTATTTTGCTTCGGTCTTCACAGTGGAAGACACAAAAACCATGCCAAAAATTGCTGGTCACAGGAATGTGGGAAGGGAGGACCTTGAGATAATCACTATCACTAGGGGGGGTAGTGCTGGACAGGCTAATGGGACTCAAGGTAGACAAGTCCCCTGGTCCTGATGAAATGCATCCCAGGGTATTAAAAGAGATGGCGGAAGTTATAGCAGATGCATTCGTTATAATCTACCAAAATTCTCTGGACTCTGGGGAGGTACCAGCGGATTGGAAAGCAGCTAATGTAACGCCTCTGTATAAAAAAGGGGGCAGACAAAAGGCAGGTAACTATTGGCCGGTTAGTTTAACATCTGTAGTGGGGGAAATGCTTGAAACTATCATTAAGGAAGAAATAGCGGGACATCTAGATAGGAATAGTGCAATCAAGCAGACACAACATGAATTCATGAAGGGGAAATCATGTTTAACTAATTTACTGGAATTCTTTGAGGATATAACGAGCATGGTGGATAGAGGTGTACCAATGGATGTGGTGTATTTAGATTTCCAAAAGGCATTCGATAAGGTGTCACACAAAAGGTTACTGCAGAAGATAAAGGTACGCGGAGTCAGAGGAAATGTATTAGCATGGATAGAGAATTGATTAGCTAACAGAAAGCAGAGAGTTGGGATAAATGGGTCCTTTTTGGGTTGGAAATCGGTGGTTAGTGGTGTGCCACAGGGATCGGTGCTGGGACTACAACTGTTTACAATATACATAGATGACCTGGAAGAGGGGACAGAGTGTAGTGTAACAACATTTGCAGATGACACAAAGATTAGTGGGAAAGCGGGTTATGTAGAGGACACAGAGAGGCTGCGAAGAGATTTAGATAGGTTAAGCGAATGGGCTAAGGTTTGGCAGATGGAATACAATGTCGGGAAGTGTGAGGTCATCCACCTTGGGGAAAAAAAAACAGTAAAAGGGAATATTATTTGAATGGGGAGAAATTACAACATGCTGAGGTGCAGAGGGACCTGGGGGTCCTTGTGCATGAAACTCTTTTGAGTTTACCTGAAAAAAACATAAACATTAAACCGTGCCACCCGCCCTGGGTGACATGGCAGACATTTTCAAGGCCCCTTTTTTTTTTTTTCCTTTTTTTGTGGGTTTTTTTCTTTTTTTTTTCTTTTTTTTTTTGGGCGCTAAAATCACATTTTTCCAAGTGCCCCCTATAAAAGGGAAGGGGACACTAAAAGCACCGGCAATTAAAACAAATTAAACTTTAAAACGTAAAATCAAATTAAAATTTGGTTGCCGGGCGTGATGATGCACTCCAGTCCCTCCGGTGCCCACCTCTCGCGGAAGCCCGCGAGCGTACCGGTGGACACCGCGTGCTCCATCTCCAAGGACACCCTGGACCGGATGTAAGAGCGGAAGAGAGGCAGGCAGTCAGGTTGAACGACCCCCTCGACCGCCCGCTGCCTGGACCGGCTGATGGCACCCTTGGCCGTGCCCAGGAGCAGTCCTACGAGGAGGCCCTCGGACCTACCCGCTCCCCTCCGCACAGGGTGCCCAAAGATCAGGAGTGTGCGACTGAAGTGCAGCCAGAATTTCAGGAGCAGCCCCTTCAAATAATGGAACAGGGGCTGCAACCTCGTGCACTCAATAAAAACATGGAACACGGACTCCTCCAGACCGCAGAAATTGCAGGCGGCCTGGGAGTCCGTGAACCGGCTTAAAAATTTGTTGCACGGCACTGCTCCGTGCACCACCCTCCAGGCCAAGTCCCCGATGAATAGTGGGAGGACCCCTGCGTAGAGTGCCCTCCATCGGGGACCCCCGCCTCCTCCGGACGGCAAGATGGTACGCCATGGCGTGTCCGGACGGCCGGCGAGGATGGCAAAGTTGAGAGTGTGCAGGAGCAGCCCGTACAGGAAACCCCTCCGCGCGGAACTGAAAGGCACGGAGGGGATTTCCCCGAGGCGGCTCAAGTTGTGAGGCGCCGGCCCCCGAGGGAGGTTCCGGGGTTTGGCGCCGATGAGGAATTCCGTCCGGACGGGGGTCAGTTCGGACGGGATCGCCCCACGTGCTTGAGCCTCCTCGATGCACCTAACGGAGTCAGGGCCCAGAGCTGTTTTTAGCGACTCGATGGCATCGGCCGCGTGGCGGACGTTGGCAGAGTTTAGGCGCCGCGCCAGCGTGTCTGGCGCCATCCAGCCCGCTCCTCCGCCATCGAGCAGGTCCCTGACCCTGGTCACCTCACCAGCCACAGCCCTCTCTTCCGACCGCCACATAAAACCTCGGCCGTGGAGGTACGGATTCCCGAGCAGCGGCTCCTGCAGGACGGCCGCCACTCCAGCTGGCAGAGAGCTGCGCTTGGTGGAGACTTTGTTCCAGACCCTGATGAGTTCCCTGTAAAAGACAGGCAGCTCCCGGAGGGCGGTCCTGACACCCCCCAAGTTCATAAACAGGAGCTGCGTGTCGTAGTTGAGGTCGAGCTGCTGGCGGAAGAAATACGTCGCCAGAGCACACCACCGAGGAGGGGGCTCGACGTAAAGGTATCTCTGCAGGGTCTGAAGACGGAAAGTCGCGAGCTGGGCGCTGACGCACACCAACGACTGACCGCCCTCCTCAAGCGGGAGACTCAAGACCGCGGCAGAGACCCAGTGCTTCCTGTTGTTCCAGAAGAAGTCCACCAGCTTCTTCTGTATCTTGGCGACAAACGCAGGGGGAGGGGTCAAAGTGACCAGCCGGTACCGCAACATTGCGGTCACCAGCTGGTTTATGACTAGCGCTCGACCCCTGTAGGACAGCACTCGGAGCAGTCCTGTCCAGCGCCCTAGGCGAGCGGCGACCTTGGCCTCCAGCTCCTGCCAGTTCGCCGGCCAGGCTCCCTCGTCGGGGCTAAGGTAGACTCCCAGATAGAGGAGATGGGTCGTGCTCCAGGCAAAAGGCCTGAGCTCCTCCGGCAGGGAGTCCACCCGCCACTGACCCACCAGGAGTGCGGAACATTTCTCCCAGTTGATCCTGGCGGAGGACGCGGCCGAGTAAATCTCCTGGCACTCACGCATCCTCCGCAGGTCAGCGGGATCCTCTACCGCGAGGAGCACGTCATCGGCGTAAGCCGAGAGGACGACCTCCACGCCCGGCCCTTGCAGAGCCAGTCCCGTCAACCTCGTCCGCAAGAGGCGCAGGAAAGGCTCCACGCAAACGGCGTATAACTGGCCGGACATGGGGCATCCCTGGCGCACCCCTCTCCTAAAGCGAAGGGGCGCCGTCAAGGACCCGTTAACCTTAATCAGACACTCCGCGGCGGCGTACAAAAGTCGGATCCGGGCGACGAAATGCGTCCCGAACCCGAAAGCGCGCAGAGTTCCGAGCAGATAGTCGTGATCCACCCTGTCGAACGCCTTCTCTTGGTCGAGGGATAGGAAGGCGACCGACAGACCAGCCTCCTGGGAACAATGGATGAGGTCCCGGACCAGATGGATGTTATCGTGGATTGTCCGGCCCGGGACCGTGTAGGACTGGTCGGGGTGGATCATGTGGTCCAGCACGGCACCAAGGCGAGCAGACATCGCCCTGGCGAAGATTTTGTAGTCCGTGCTGAGGAGGGAGACCGGGCGCCAGTTCTTAAGGAGGCGGAGATCGCCCTTCTTAGGCAGCAGGACGATAACTGCCCTGCGCCAAGAGAGGGGCATCTCCCCGGTCGCCAGACTTTCCCCCAGGACCCGCGCGTAGTTGCTCCCCAGGACGTCCCAGAACGCCCTGTGGAACTCCACGGTCAGCCCGTCCAGCCCCGGGGATTTTCCCCTCGAGAGCCGGGCGAGGGCACCGGTCAGCTCCGCCAGGCTTAGCGGAGCTTCCAGATTTTCGGCGCCCTCCGGGCTGACCTTCGGCAGGTCCTCCCACAAAACTCTACGCGCTTCCTCGCTGGACGGATCCGGAGAGAACAGAGCCCCGTAATATTCACGGACCCTGTTGTTGACGCCCTCCGGATCCGAGACGAGAGAGCCGTCGTCGGCCAGCAGCGTCAAGAGCTGCTTACGGACACTCTGCCTTTTTTCCAGCGAGTAGAAGAAGGGGGAGCCGCGGTCCAGATCCCGCAGGAACCGGATCCGCGACCTCACGAACGCGCCTCGGGACCCGACGAGCTGCAGGTCCTTCAGCGCGGCCTTCTTCGCTTCGTACACCGTCCGCAGGGCCGGGTCCTGGACGACTTGACCGAGACGGGCTTCCAGGTCGAGCACCTCTTTTTCTAGGCCCGACTCTGGCCGCCCGCCTCTTGGTCGACCCCCTCGCGTACTCTTGACAGAAGACGCGGACGTGAGCCTTGCCCACGTCCCACCATAGCCTCAAGGAGGGGAAGCCCCCCTGCTTCCTTCTCCAGTCGGACCAGAATCGACGGAACGAGTCCTGGAACCGCACGTCCTCCAGCAGCCGGTTGTTAAAGTGCCAGTACGCGGACCCCGTCCTCGCGCGGAGCGAAGCGAGCTCCGCCCACACCAGGTGGTGGTCCGAACACGGCACCGGCTGCATGGAGGCCACCGAGACGCAGGAAACGTACGCCCGAGACACGTAAAGGCGGTCGACTCTAGACCATCCAACTCCAGGCCTCACCCAAGTAAAGGCGCTGGAGTCGGGGTGGAGATTTCGCCAGACGTCCACCAAGTCGAAGGACCCGACCAGGTCCCTCAACTTCTCCATCGCCGTCATGCACTGCGGGGCACCGGAGCGGTCCCTCGCCTCGAGGGTGCAGTTAAAATCCCCCCCGAGGACAATGCAGTCGCCGACGTCGACGGAGCCAAGAAGAGCGGACACCTCTTCAAAGAAGCGCGTTTGCTGCGGGCCGGGATGAGGGGCGTACACGTTCACGAGATGGAGCGGCACGTCCCCCAGGCGAACCGTTACGTGCAGCAAGCGGCCTGGCACGGGCTCCTCGACCCCCAAGATCTCCGGCTGAAAATGCGGGCCCAGCAAGATGGCCACCCCACTAGAAATGGCGGTGAGGTGGCTCATGCGGACCTCTCCTTGCCATTCCAGGAGCCACGTGGCTTCGTCTCCCGGAACGGTGTGGGTTTCTTGCAGGAAGCACACCGCATATTTCCCCTCCCGCAGGAGCGAAAAATTGTCAAATCTACGGCGTGCCTCTCTGCCGCCGTTGATGTTGAGGCTGGCTATGGTTATCTTCATGGCAAAAGCATAGTGCAACCTCTACCTAACCTATTGTGGGGGAGGGAGCGGAGTCTTTTGTTGAACTCCGCTCCCTCCGCAGCCCAGCGAGGAGTCCCTCGAGCTCGCGCTGCTCAAGGTGCTGCTCCTTTGTCAAGGGCCCGCCCGCGGCCAAGGTTTTAGCGGCAGCGCGGACGGACGCGACGAGCAGCCCCGGCTCGGACCATCTTTCCAGGGCCAGACGGGCTTGGTTGCAGCGACCCCGGCTCTGGGCCAAAAAGTCCCGGAGTTCCTCTGCAGGAATGAGGAGGGCCTCAGCGGCGGCCGCGAGCAGATCCACCGCCTCACTGGCGGTGGTCTCTAGGTCTTCACCCGCGTCCCCCACCGAGTCCCCGTCCCCCTCCGGGAGGTGGCCGCCAGCAGCCGGCCCATCGACCGCACAAGGTACGGCAAATGAACCGGCCGCTCCAACCGGCCCTGGCTCTGCCCCGATCCCACCCCCAGGATCGTCGGCAGAGGAGTCCCCACTGGGCTCTTTTAAAAATGGTGCTGGGTCGGGAAATGACAGCGGAAGGGGTTCCCCCTCCGCCCCAGGAGCCGGGGAACAGGGAGAGACCTGGTCAAAGTAATGTTCCAGGTCCTCCAATTCCCCCAGCTCCACAGTAGGGGGCGAGGGTTGTTGTTCTTCCCCCTCCCCGCCGCCAACCCCCGGCCCAGCGTGTGGATGTTCTGTGGCATTCATCATATTTTCAGTTTCTGCCGGGTCGAGCGACTCCCGGGGGAAGTTGGGTATTGGCTGGGCGGGCTCAGGTTCGGCCTTTTCGGCCCCGCCCGCCTCAGTCCCCGGGACGCCCGGCCCGGCGGCAATGCATTCCTCCGCGGTCCCCACGCCCCCCACGACAGGCAGATCTTCCACTCCATCCCCGGGAGGCAGAGGCTGGGCAGCCTCGACTGCCTCACCCTCCCCGGGGACAGACTCCTCCCGCCTACGGCGCAATTTGGGAGCGCTGGTGGGGGACGCGGGACACGCGGCGGGCACCGACTCCTCCGCGGAGGGATGTTGTTCCCCCTCCGCCTCATCGGAGCCGCGCCTCCTTTTGTTCCTGGAGGTGTGCTGAGGCAGGGAGACCTCCATGTCTGCTGAGGCCTCCCGCTCCGCCCCCCCCTTTTCCTTATCTTGCCCACGCCCGGGCCCCTCTGCGGTATTGGTCAAGGGCTCGGGCACGGGCTCAGGGCACCCCGCGCTCGCCGGTGACTGGGTTGGGCTGAGCGCGGTGGTCAATCTTTCCGGCGCACTGAGGGGACCCGCCTCTAGATGTTTCTCCTTGTTCCGCGCCTTCTTTCCGGTCGGACGCTCTCCCTCCCCCCCGCCGGAGGCCCTGAAAACAAAGGCCTCCGACGATGCCCGCGCACCCATGGCTCCCGGCACGTGGTCGCAACTAGGGGGAGGGATGGCGGCGGCGCCAGCCTTGGCCGCCTTCGGTGGTTTGGCGGCCTTGGAGGCGGGGCAGTTCTTACGAACATGCCCCACCTCCCTACAGGCATGGCACCGCACGCCGTCCGACGTCCAGAAGACGCGGTAGGCAGTCCCCTCGTGCACCACATTAAAGTTCCCCTCCGTCGTGTCCTCCCGCGCCAGCCGGACAAAGAGCTGGCGGCGGAAGGAGAACACGTGGCGCAGGCTGTTCTCCCTGAGGCCGAGCGGTATGGGGTTGATCCCCGACCTTACCTCCCCCAGTTGGTGTAGGTGAGGGAGGAGGAGCTCAGCGGGAACAAAGGGCGGGACGTTCGATATGATGACCCTCTGCGCGGTGACCTCGAGAGGATCCACCGGCAGGAACGTCCCGCCCACCGTGAGCCCCTTTTCAAGGGCCAGGGACACCGCCCGCTCCGACCCCAGGAAGAAAACAGCCTTCCCAGACATCTTGGAGGCTGCGACAATGGCCGAGGGGCCGACTACCCCAGCCATCGCCCGCACGCACTCCTCGATGGTCATTGTGGGGTGAGTGTAGCTCTTGACCCCGTGTTTCCTGGTGATTAATCTGAATGGTGGCAGGGCAGCGGGTGGCGCAGGAGGTGCCGTGGAAGCGGTTGCCACCTGCGCATATGTCCTCGCTGGCCCTGCCACCGGCGTGGATGAGGTCACCATCACGGGGTCCCTTTAAGGGCCACACCCACCCCAAAGTCACAGGCCTTAATGGTCTTGATTGGCCTCGTTTGATAAGACTGAGCAGAGGAGCTCTTAACGAGGCACCTCTCCCCTAGTTGGCAATTGGGGAGGGGCCTTGCTCCCTCTGCTCAGTTGTTTTATTTATTTATTTATTTTTTTAATTTGGAGGAAAGGGCTCTCAGAGAGAGAGAGGAGAGACAGAGAGAGAGAGATAGAGGGAGCGGGTGCGGGAAAGAGGGAGACTGCAAGGGCAGGTCTCCCCTCACAGCGATGGGTGGGTGTTTTTCTTGGGGTGCACTCCCCAGATGGCAAAAAACAAAACACAGTCTTTGGGGTGGTCTTCGGGTGGGGGGAGAAGATGTCTTCACCTGGGGCAGCTAGAGCCACCAGGCACACACTCCTAACGATGTTCAATAGGTGATTGAAGAATCTTCAGCCTGGTAGCTCCAGCTATCCCAGGCTAGGCAATGGGGGGAGGGGTGTTTCAATTGTGTGTGGGGCCTAGTTGTAAGCAAGGCCCCCATACACACTTCCACACACACACACCCCCCGCGATGTTCCGGCCCTCAGTGGTCTTCTTTCCTCCCCCCACCGATACAACAAAGTCTATTGGGGAATGCACCAAAACACACCCACCTGTCGAAGATGTGGAAATGACTCTCCCTCCTTCCACACTGGATGGTGTTTCCTCAGGTTGTTCTTTCCCCCTCTCTCCAACTCTCTGTAGTTGTAATAAATGATAAATTTTTTCTGTGCTCCTCCTCTCCCTCCGGATGTTGAATGGGTAGCAAGCTAGCCCTTTCCTCCTCTTCCTGGGCTGGTCTCAGGGCTCTCCAGGCAGGAGCTAAGGTTGCTGGCTCCTCTCTCAGCAGCTCAGCTCCAACTGTGCAGGACACGCCTCCACTGCTCCACAATTGATCCTTGTGCATGAAACTCTTTTGAGTTTATGTGAAATAAAAAAACATTAAACCATGCCACCCGCCCTGGATGACACAGCAGACATTTACAAGGCCCTTTTTTTCCCTTTTTTTTGTTTTTTTTTGTGTTTTTCTTTTTTTTTTGGTTTTTTATTTTGGGCGCTAAAATCACATTTTTCCAAGTGCCCCCTATAAAAGGGGAGGGGGACACTAGAAGCACCGGCAATTAAAACAAATTAAACTTTAAAACATAAAATCAAATTAAAATTTGGTTGCCGGGCGTGATGATGAATCCACAGAAGGATAGTTTGCAGGTGAAGCAGGTAATCAGGAAGGCGAATGGAATGTTGGCCTTCATTGCGAGAGGGATGGAGTACAAAAGCAGGGAGGTCCTGCTGCAACTGTACAGGGTATTGGTGATGCCGCACCTGGAGTACTGCGTGCAGTTTTGTTCACCTTGCTTAAGGAAGGATATACTAGCCTTGGAGGGCGTACAGAGACGATTCACTAGGCTGATTCCAGAGATGAGGGGATTACCACAAGCTTCTGTGCTGAGGTCCCAGCTGTTTACATTGTACATTAATGATTTAGACGAGGGGATTAAATGTTGTATCTCCAAATTTGCGGATGACACTAAGTTGGGTGGCAGTGTGAGCTGCGAGGAGGATGCTATGAGGCTGCAGAGTGACTTGGATAGGTTAGGTGAGTGGGCAAATGCATGGCAGATGAAGTATAATGTGGATAAATGTGAGGTTATCCACTTTGGTGGTAAAAACAGAGAGACAGACTATTATCTGAATGGTGACAGATTAGGAAAAGGGGAGGTGCAACGAGACCTGGGTGTCATGGTACATCAGTCATTGAAGGTTGGCATGCAGGTACAGCAGGCGGTTAAGAAAGCAAATGGCATGTTGGCCTTCATAGCGAGGGGATTTGAGTACAGGGGCAGGGAGGTGTTACTACAGTTGTACAGGGCATTGGTGAGGCCACACCTGGAGTATTGTGTGCAGTTTTGGTCTCCTAACCTGAGGAAGGACATTCTTGCTATTGAGGGAGTGCAGCGAAGGTTCACCAGACTGATTCCCGGGATGGTGGGACTGACCTATCAAGAAAGACTGGATCAACTGGGCTTGTATTCACTGGAGTTCAGAAGAATGAGAGGGGAACTCATAGAAACGTTTAAAATTCTGACGGGTTTAGACAGGTTAGATGCAGGAAGAATGTTCCCAATGTTGGGGAAGTCCAGAACCAGGGGTCACAGTCTGAGGATAAGGGGTAAGCCATTTAGGACCGAGATGAGGAGAAACTTCTTCACCCAGAGAGTGGTGAACCTGTGGAATTCTCTACCACAGAAAGTAGTTGAGGCCAATTCACTAAATATATTCAAAAAGGAGTTAGATGTAGTCCTTACTACTCGGGGGATCAAGGGGTATCGCGAGAAAGCAGGAATGGGGTACTGAAGTTGCATGTTCAGCGATGAACTCATTGAATGGTGGTGCAGGCTCGAAGGGCCGAATGGCCTACTCCTGCACCTATTTTCTATGTTTCTATGTTTCTATGATAGATTGAGTAGACTGGGTCTTTACTCATTGGAGTTCAGAAGGATGAGGTGTGATCTTACGGAAACATTTGAAATAATGAAAGGGATAGACAAGATAGAGGCAGAGAGGTTGTTTCCACTGGTCGGGGAGACTAGAACTAGGGGGCACAGCCTCAAAATACGGGGGAGCCAATTTAAAACCGAGTTGAGAAGGAATTTCTTCTCCCAGAGGGTTGTGAATCTGTGGAATTCTCTGCCCAAGGAAGCAGTTGAGGCTAGCTCATTGAATGTATTCAAGTCACAGATAGATAGATTTTTAACCAATAAGGGAATTAAGGGTTACGGGGAGCGAGCGGGTAAGTGGAGCTGAGTCCACGGCCAGATCAGCCATGATCTTGTTGAATGGCGGAGCAGGCTCGAGGGGCTAGATGGCCTACTCCTGTTCCTAATTCTTATGTTCTTATGTTCTCTCTCTCTCCCCCAGTCTCTCTCTTTTTCTCTCCATGTTTCTCCCCCCCTATCTCTCCCTCCTCTCTCTAAT